>NW_017731867.1:638225-658619 GCF_001890085.2 Hipposideros armiger | reverse complement strand
GGGAACAGACAAGTTGCTGTCCTTTTGTTCTTCAGTCTAGTTGTGGAGGACGTTGCTTCACTGGCCCATGTTGGTATTATCATTGCGCTCTTCCCAGATGAGACAGATCGTCGCCGGCCACTGGATGGCCGCTCACAGCGGCTCTTGGCAGCTCACGCTGGCTGCCGGCCACTCACGGTAGCCCATGGCAGCTCACTGCAGCAGGGGCTGCAACCTACGCCGCTGCCGGCGACTCACAGCAGCCCAGCTCCAGGTCAAGCTGTTGTTCACCATCTTAGCTGTAGAGGGCATTGTCACTGGTCCTCATATGTGGGATCTGAACCGGGGCCTGCTGCTCAGAGCTGGTGTCCCAAGCCAGCTCTTAACCAACGCGCCACTCGGCCAGCCCTCAGCTTAATAATTTTTAAGGTTCATCTGTGTTGTAGCATGTATCAATACTTCATTCCTTTTTATTGGTGAATAATGTTCCATTGTGTTGGATATCACATTTTGTTTATTCATCACTTGATGGACACTTAGGTTGTTTCCAGTTTGGGCTGTTATGAATAATGCTGTTATAAGTATGCATACAGATTTTTGTGTAGATACAAGTTTTGATTTCCCTTCTGTGTATACCTACGAGTAAGAATTTTGGTGTTATATGGTAATTCTATGTTTAACATTTTAAGGAACTGCCAAATTGTTTTTCTTAGCGGTTGTACCATTTCACATTTCTACCAGCAGTGTATCAGAGAGGTGAGTAGTGATCTTAATCTACTTTTTGCATTCTCCAAAGAGTAATTGTTATACATTAGGCTTATCTTAAATCATGATTATTTTAAATAATGAGAGAAATGACAACTTTATTTACATCAGCTTCATTTTAAAACAATTTATGATTTTGTATTGAGCATATCTTTTTAATTTTTTTGAGGTATAATTTACATACCACACAGTTCAACCATTTTAAGTGTTCAGTATGATGATGTTAAGTCAATTCATGCACATGTGCAGCCATCACCACAGTCCAGTGTTAGAACTTGTTCATTACTGCAAAGAGTTCCTTTATGCTCATTGCAGTCCATTTTGGCTCCCTTCTCTCCTAGGAGATGATCTGCTTTCTTTCCCTGTAAGTTTGACTTTTCTAAACCGTATATATATAAATGGAATCATACAAATAGACTTTTGTATCTAGCTTCTTTCACTAAGCATTATGTTTCTGAGGTTCATCTTTGTTGCATGAATTATTAGTTCATTTCTTTTTGTTGTTACCATTTTATGCTTATCCTTTCACCAGCTCATGGATATTTGGGCTATTTACAGTTTGAGGCTATTATGATTGATGCTGCTGTGATCATTTGTTTTTATTTCTCTTGGTTTAGATAGATACCCAGGAGTGAAATTGCTGGGTCATGTGGTTAAGTGTATATGCTTAACATTTTAAGAAACAAACTGCCATACTGTTTTCCAAAGTAGCTACATTATCATCAACACTAGACGAGGGTTTCAGTTTCTCCCTCTCCTTTCTTTGAATATTTTTAGTCTTTTTTTAAAAAAAATTACTGCTGTTCTACTGGGTGTGTAGTGGAATACCATTGTGGTTTTGTTTGCATTTCCTTAATAGGTAGTGATGATAAGCATCTTTTTGTGTGTTTACTAAGCATTCATGTACCATTGGTGAAATGGCTTCAAATGTTTAGACCATTTTTTAAAATTGTTCTTTTTATTCTTGAGGTCTAAGGGTCTTAATATGCTGGATATCATTTCTTTATCATGTTTGTGATTTGCAAATATTTTCTCCTTTTCTGGGGCTTCTCTTCTATCTAAATTGTGTCTTTTGAAGAAGTTGAAGTCCAATTTTTTTGTGCTGCTTTTTTTTTTGTTAATAGATTGCACTTTTGTTGTTCATATTTAAGAAATCTTTTCCTAACCTAAGGTCACAAGATTTTATTCTTATGCCTTCTAGAAGTTTTGGTTCTTTCTTCAAACTATGATCCATTTGAGTTATAATTTTTATTGTTGTGAGAGAAAGGTATTAATTTATTATGTATGTGAATATCCAACCAGTCCAGCACCATTTATTAAAAAGACTATTCTTTCCCTATTGAATTGACATGCACATTTGTCAAAAATCAAATGACTATGAATGTTACAGTTTATTTTGGATTCTCTGTCCCATTTGATTACCTATGTGTCGATCTCTATCTATACCAGTCTCACACTGTGTTAGTTATTACAGCTTTATAATACATTTTGAAATTAGGTAGTTGAAGTCCTGTAATGTTAATCTTTTTCAAAATTGTTTTAGATATTCTAATGCTCTTACACTTTCACATATATCTTAGGATCAATTTCTACAAAAAAAAAAAAAGCACAATGAGATTTTGATATATCAATTTGGGGAAAATTGCCATCTTTACAATATGAGTCTTCCAGTCCATGAACATGGAATGTATTTTTATTTAGATCTTCTTTAATTTCTTTAAACAGTATTTTGTAGTTTTCAATGTACAGGTTTTACACTTCTTTTGTTAAATTTACTCTTAAGTCTCTTATTCTTTTTGCCACTATCGTGAGTAGAATTTAAATTTTTATTTTTGGATTATTCTAGTATATAGAAATGCAGTAAATTTTTGTATGTATTGCAGGATCTTGTATCCTGCAACTTTTCTAAATGTTCTTATTAATGTTAGTATTTTTTTTGTAGATTCCTTAGAATTATCTACATACAAGATAATGTTGCCTGCAAATAAAGGCAGTTATAACTTGTTTTTCAATCTACATGTCTTTCTATTTCTTGCAGTGAGTAGACCCTGGTACAGTGCTGAATAGTAATACTAGGCTAGAATAGACATCCTTGCTTATTTCCCAGTATTGGAGGGTGAAGCATTCAGTCTTTCTCCATTAAGTATGGTGTTGGTTTTAGGCATTCATCCCAGAAGGGAAGTGTTCTATTCACATTAAAACAATCAATTCATGTTATATGCTTTATTCATACAATAACAAACAAGAACCACATGAGTATCTCAATAGATGAAGATTAAAAAAAATAAAAGAAACAGATAATAAATGAAATAAGGAGTTTAAACAAAGTAAGAGGTAGATAAGGAAAAGCTTCTCTGAGGAAATGACATTTAAGCTGATATTTAAACAGCCTGAAAGCCCCGTCAGTCAGCACTTGGGATTGCCCTTGTGGTGTTCACTTCGTCATTCCAACACCTAGCACAGTGCCTAGTTCCTAAAATGTGTTTAACTAACAAATGAAGTTTTGTGTCTTGCTTTCTTCACATCCTAGTCTAATCATTTTACCGTGTCTGTCATAAAATATTTTGAAAAGGTACATTTTAATGATGGTATAATATTCTACAATGTAATTATAACCAAGTTATTGAAATGTTTTCTTATTCACAGACATGCTTCCTGTCTTCATGATTCAAAACACATCTGGCACATTGAGTTTCATTGGCTTGGATTTAAGGCTAATTTGCCCACTTATTAATATAAGGCAGTTTTTAAACATTAATCTGAGAGAGTAGTTTATTTTATATTATATTTTGCTGATTTTATTTAAATGTTATTTTTATACTTCATGTGATTATATGTTTAGTTGAAAAGGGTTAAAACTGCTTTAATATTAAAGACCAACCATTAAAACAAGTTTTGAGTGTGAAAAATATCAGCCATAAATTGTGAACTCTGGAGATTTTTAACTCTTTACATGGAAAACATAGACTCTTGAACTTCATGTACCATTGCCAAGTGTTTTGCACTACCTGGATTGAGACCATTGCAGGTGGATAGTACTAGAGAAAAGTCAAGATTTATGTTCCTCGGAACTGCCAAGGCCCGTCTTTGTTTCGAGGAAAATATGCTAGTGTTTGAATTTGACTTTAAATTCTTAATAGTTTTGTGATTTGGAGTAACTTAAACTCATTTTATTCATCTATAAAATGGGGGTGTGATAATAGTCATTGCATAGGGTTGTTTCAAAGATTATGTATGTAAAGGGCTTACTTAGCACAATGTCTGACACGTAGTAACTGCCCAATAAATGAGAGCTATTACCTTTACGTCTCATCTAGTCCTGGAAGTGTTAAGAGTGGTAGCTGTAATGGTTCCATATACTTCAAGATGTTATCAGCAGATACCAACTCATTAATAATGTCCTTCTCAAGATGTTTACATTTACTCTTGTCAAGTCAGTCATTTTCTTCATTGAATATGCCTTGTTTGAAGACTCTTGCTTATCTGCACACATACCAAAAAAAAACAAAAAAACGGCCCAAAAGTTAGTATTCTAAGTATCATTAAGTTAGATTTTTTGATATCAATTTGTAGGTCACTATTCATAAATTAGTTATGATTATTTCTTTTTTTCAACTTTAAAAGGTAATACTTTTTTATTTATCAAGAAGGAAAATTAATTGAAAGCCAAACAATTAAATTCTACTTGAATTTCAGTGGTTTAGTAGGTAATGTAGACAAGGGATAGGGTTTGCTTTGGGTACAGCTTCTGAGGTTGGGTGCTGGGGATTTAGAAAATTCCCAAGGCCCCTGGCGCATTTTAATAGGAATACTAATATGATTTGCTAATATGATTTGCAAATATGATTATTTTTAAGTTTATGTGTAAATTAATGCCTTCTAGTTATAAATAATCAGTGACTGTTCCCTACTCCTCTTCGAATTCTTGTCAGAATATATAGTCAAGGCCCAATTTGAGTCCAGAATGTATAATTTGGGGCCATGGCACTTACCCAGCCCTGCACATTGCCTGTTTCCCCTCTAGAAAATGGGATAATGTGGTTTTTGCTCATTTCACTGAGTTATGAACATCAAATTAGGTCATATCCATGAAAGTGCTTTGTAACTGGTAAAGCATGTAGTTTACTAATTATTATTCCAGTTCATCCTGTCAGATCTGCTCTTTTCTCACAACTGTTTGATAGGTTGTTTGTGGGGGGTGATGCAATAGTCCAGAATTCTGTAATGTGTCCTACCTCTTTAGGCACGCTTGTTTTATGTTTGTACTAGGGAGTGGACAGTTGTGGACTATTGCTTTTTTCGTCCTTTAATTTGTCCTTTTTTATTACAAAAGTAACACGTTTATTTTAAAGGAACTAGCAAAATACAAACTAGCAAAAAGGAAAAATAAAAATTACCTCTAAATGCAGAAATAATTGCTACATTTATTTTTGTATATTTTTGAAACAAAAATTCAATTATACTGAACATACTGTGTTTCCTGTTTTTATCATTTAATATGTAATAAGTTATGTGGAATGATATACTATAATTTTCTTACATATTTTAATGACTACCATAATTAGTTGCAGACTTTTTTATTTTGACACTTAATGGCTGTTTGAAATTGTTTACTATTAGAAATAATGCATATACTAACAATCTTATGGCTAAATATTTGTACATACCCTCATTTTTTTATTAGGATAAATCCTAGACTTAGAATTGCTACATAAAGGAGTGTATAACATTTTAGAAATTTGATTTTTTATAGCTTTATTGGGGTGTAATTGACATATAATAAACTGTACATATTTAAGGTTACAATTTGATAAGTTTCGACATGTTTACACCCTTTCTCATCACATGATTAAGATACTGTTCTTTTGTATTCCCTCCTTCCTGCCCCTTCTTACCCCTCCATCCCCAGGCAACCGCTGATCTGTTTTCTCTCCCTGTTGATTAATTTGCATTTTCTACAATTTTATGCAAATAGAATCACACACTATGTGATTCTTTTTGT
The DNA here is from genome assembly GCF_001890085.2 of Hipposideros armiger. NCBI lineage: Eukaryota > Metazoa > Chordata > Mammalia > Chiroptera > Hipposideridae > Hipposideros > Hipposideros armiger. The sequence goes on along the minus strand of NW_017731867.1, from coordinate 652,873 downwards.
GTGGTTTTTTGCACTCAGCATAATTTTGTAATTTATCCATGTTGTTTATATCAGTAGTGTTTCCTCTTTTCTTGCTGAATAGTCAATGTTCCATTGTATGGACATACCATAATTCATTCACCTATTGGTAGGCATTTGAGTTGTTTCCAATTTTTGGCTGTTAAAAATAGAGCTGCTTTGACATTGGTGTACAAGTCTTTCTATGGATGTAGGCATTTGATATTTATTATAAATTTTGTGCTGAAAAGATTACATAAACATATTGAAACAAAAAGCTTAATATGAAAGAAACTATAGCTATTTTTTCTTTTTAAAGATGTTTTAATTAATTTGGTGGAAATTTGAAATTAACAAAGGTTAATAAGCATATCATCATAGCAACTATAAACCTTTTTTACAGTTTGTTTTCTTGAAGCATCTACTTTTATCAAGTTAATGTATTGTTTAGAAAGCAAAGATCTGTTGCTTTCCTTTAGTGAGCAATTTATATTTCATAAACAATTCGTATTTCTGTCAAATGAAGACTTCTACATTGACAAGAAAAAGATACTGAGAAAACCTGACAGAAGTTCGCAAAGCATATTCCAGAATCTGGTTTGGAATAGATGCCAAACTATGTTTTTTCTCTTCTTAAGATGCACCCTGGACTGAAGGAGGAGTGAGGAATCTGAAGACTCCAGATGACATCAGAGCTACTTTTCAACAGCCTTCTCGGTTTCCTTTCTCAGAAAGCAGAGACTCAAACCTTGGAGACAGACGGTGAGAATATTTTTCCTGAGTTTTTAAGGCTTAATGTGATTTTAATATATTTCAGACAATCCTTTCTTAGTTATAAATTAGCTTGTAATCACCAGATTTGTAGTTTGTGTTTTATCCGTGCAAATTATTTCATTAGGCAGTATGGTTTTTTTTAAGAAAGTGAGTAAGATACAATTCTATAGTTAAGGAACTTACAGGGATAAGTATAAATAAATAAATTTAATCAATAGTAGAAAGAGGTTAAATGCCATTAAAAAAACACAAAAAATATATTTTTGAGAATTCAAAGGTGTAGATTACTTCTAGAGAGAGTGGATGGGAATCTTGAAAAAAGAGGTAGTATTTGTGTTGATGATACTTTATTTTTACAAAAAAAAACAGAGAAAATGATAGTTAATGTTAATGGAAAACCTGAAATAATCTGATTTCAGATAAAAAGTTAATTATTGTTTTGAGGAAAAATAGAAGCATGTTTGGTTATTGTGGGTTTGTTTATTATAGTCTAAGTCAGTGGTTACTTTTTGAATTATATAAAGTAGTTACCTCTTACAAAGCAAGTAGTATGTTAGCATTTCTGAGAAATGATAAAATAATCTGATTAACACAGTGGGTGAGTAGTGCAACAGAAAGAGATGACTGAGTGGTTAATTCTACTTGGATTAACACTCTTGTTTTCTAGTATAGGTACAGCCTATAATGAATTTGTCATGTCTTAAGCTCTTGGACCTTATGCTGCATACGCCTGGGCAGAAGTACTCCAAGTAACTTGGGTAAAGACACAGTGATTGATTATTGTGCTTATCATTAGTTGTGAAGAGTTACTTTCAATTAGCTAGCTGAAAACTGGTCAGAAGAGAGATAGCAGATGGAATGAATACCCTAAACTTCACAGTGTTTCAATGGGCTATCATGTTGCAAAAGGGGAATGGCAGTTTTGAGCCAAATTTCTTCTTTACTGTAGGCATAATTTGGTTGGCACAGTGCTACTACCAACTCCCTTTTCTTGACTATTCTGGTTATTAAAAAACCTAGTGATAAAGTTGTGATTTCAATCATTGTACTTTTATTTTCATCACTCAGCTTATCCCTTCTTGTAATTTCAGCAAGAAAATCTTTAAAACATTGCATTTATTAAATAGACTATAAAATTATTAGTAATTATTTGGTTGCTAGTCATTCTTCACATATTCATATATTATTTTTCCTCTAAATTGAGATTTTAAGTCAACCATACTTTTGTTTGTAAATATTAAGCATTGTTTCATTCAGGTATAATTATGTGTTTATGATTGTTTGATAGTCCAAAATCTGCTTTTGTATTTGATGAAACACACGTGATATTGAATCCCAAGTCTCAACTTCGAATTTTGTTAAAATGGAAATTATAACCATACACATTCTTGTTACCCTGAAGATACAGTTTGTTGTTGTTCTTAATTTGTCAACACCCTTGTTTTACCAAGTAACCAATGGCAACTTATGACAGTTGGATAAATAAATTATAGATAGCCAGCTGGTAAATATACATAGCCAATAAGTTGTCCTTGAAAAATGATCAAATTTAGATATTTCTCCAAGATAGAAGAGTAGACAGATTATTTAGAATGTACAATGAACAACTGTGAAATATAAAAATGAATTATTAGTGATATGTCATTTACATATATTTTTAAATATTTCAAGATTTTGAAAGTGAATATGTTACATTTGTGTTTTGTTAAACAATTCTCCCCTTTGAATGAGGAGCCCATGGTCACATAAGTTTGGAGATGTTGAATCATAATATAATCCTTTCAGTAGGCCTTCCATTAGCCAGTAGACTGTCCATCTCCAAAAGGAGGATCTTGTATATAAATACACACACACACACACACACACACACACACACACGTATGTATCTTAAAATGTGTACATTTTTTTGGCACAGTGTGTGTATGTATCTATCTCAGGAAACTAGTATTCAATAGAATACAGCTGAATTCTCTAAACTAATATTTTTCATGGGGTCTTACTATAATTTGTCATACAGCTACACTTCAAAAATAGTCACATTGTATATTTAAGTATAGTAATATACGTTTGAATGAGAGGCTCAAGAGGATGACTAGGAAAAAAAGGACAAGAATTTGATGAAATGAATATTGTAAACCATATAACACATGAAGTGTTTATGAAGATTCTTAGGCCAGACTTTCCTTTGCTCACTTGTTAGCTCCCCCTTTCAAAAGAAATAGTCACCCCATATAACTAAAAAATAAAACCACCCTGTATTATATTTTACAGGACTCCATATATTGGGTTGTCAGAAAAGTCATGACGCATTTTTGCAATGAAAAACATTGGAAAACTACGTCATGCCTTTTCCGACAACCCCATACTTTCTATACTCTTATTTATTTCAGAGTGTAACATTTATTAGCTAATTTTTATACATATTGATAATACAAAAAACAGTGAATAACTCAAGTAGAATTAAATAATTGACTAAATCAATTTAGCTTAAATACTTGAATATACTCATTTTCTAACTAAGTGGAATTTTCATTGTTTTATCTCATGATTTCTCACTGGGAAGAGTTCTTTATTGCACATTTTTTCCTAGTTCAATTAAATTGTTGATGACTATTTCAACAGATGGCTTAAGTGTCAAAACTTTTATGTCAGATATAGAAGTAACTGTATAAACAGACAAAAATGGCCAGTGATTCAGCTGGTTTTAACAGATTGAGCTAACAGGTTGGTAAAGTGAGGCTAATTGTCTACATGGCTGATGTGCCGTCCCCAAACTTTATAAAACACTCCTCAAAGTAATGTTTTTTTATGTAAGAAATAACACTTTGAAAAAGTGTTTAAATTCCTACACAAAATTTTCAGGGAGAACATGGTACTAGTGAAACAATTACTCTATTGTAGAGATATCGAGAATCTTGGTTGATCACTTCATTTGGAATTAATTGCCATAAATTAACTTTTCTATTTTACTGATGTTTGCCTGGTTTCATGGACAACCTGGACAAGAACATCTGGATTCCCTGCTCAAATAATTCATTGTTAGGTTCCAACATGGCTTCCAACCGCACTTTGCCTTTCCCATGGCCAGCACCTTGGTTCAGGTTCATTTCTAATCTGGAGTGCTTGTGTCCTTGCCTGAAACATAGCCAGCAGATCTTCTTAAAATTCCAATTTGCTTGTGTTACTTATCTGATCACAGATCACATCTGATCACAATAATCACAGATCTGATCACAATAATTCAGTGATCCCAATAGCATAATGACCTAGAAAAGTAACAGGCCTTCTTTAATCAATTCTCGTTTACTGTTACAGTGGGGAATATTATTATAATTAACATTTTTCTGAATTTGGTGTCTTCAAATAATTGATTTTCCTTAAGTCTTTTACTTTATACCTCAACTGATATAACTAACAGCATTGGGGCGGGGCAGAGGAATTCCCCACTATACCAAACCTCCATGTCACTCCCATGAAAGGTTTCAAATGAAATAGTTAAAATAATTTTAAAATGTGTTGATCAAAGTGTTAGTTCTCTTTCTCTTCTTACACAGACCCTAGTCTTTTTCACTTAAATTAACTGTGGTGAGCCTGATATTCTCCTTGATACTCTTCTACATTTGCCCTTCAGCCATGCGGCCTGCAGTTTGCACAACTGAAATTAGTGTGATTCCAACAGTAGTGTTTATTAGGCATTTTATTTAGAGAACTAGAATTTCCCCCTTATGGATTAGAGATGTACTAGTAATTTTCAAACCCCATTTATCTTGTTTTTTGCATCTACTTATAGATAGATTGCTCATAGTACAGGCTGCACAAGCTTCTAGCTTGAAGCCTTCCGCTCCCGCTTTGCAGCTCCTCGTGCCATCTTGCAGCTTGTTCTCTAAGCTTCTCAAAATATCTGTGGTAAAGGGAAGTTTTTGTTTGTTTTCGTTTTACTTTTTTAAATAAATTACTTTTATTGTATTTTTTTTAAAGCTTCTATCTACGACAGATTGGAAATTAAGAGAAAAGATATACAACTATAACTCCTAATTTTTCATCATTAAATTCAACAGACATCTAATTACTTTGTCAAATTTGGCAAAAGTTTCTAATTACTCACAATTTGTTTTTTGAGTGAATTACTTAAACTTTCTAAAATGTTCTTTCTGTGTCCTGCTGGGGTGATGCTCTTTGCTACATAAAGCATACTTTTGAGCTGCTTTTCCAATGGCAAAACCTTGATTATTGCTGGAGGCAATTCACATGCTACATCTGCAGATTACCTTTGCTAAGAAAAGCGTTCCCTGCCTTTTTACCATTTTCTGCCCCAGAATGTACCCTTCCAGGCCTTTTCCACTTTGTTCATGCCTTTCCTTATAGTAGTTTCTCACTGTGTTGCTGAGAATTTTTTTCCTGATAGGATTCTGAGCCCACAAAGTGCTGGTTTTATCACTTAGTTATCTTCTATCTTCAGCTTTTAACAAACAAGGCAGCTTCTTTATAAATACAGTAATACCTTGGATTGCGAGTAATGTGGTTTGCGAGTGTTCCGCAAGATGAGCAGACATTTCTAATACATTTTTACTTGGTAAACGAGTTATGTCTTACAATATGAAGTAGTTTGTTTCCGGAATGAATTATGCCCGCAAACCACGGTATTACTGTATTTGTATATTTGTTACTTCTTGGATGGTAAATTCAAAATAGTAGTGACTGTGCAGGGAGGGGAGATATTTCAGATCCCCTGTAATCTACTAATCTTCTTTTTAAAAAGATCATTTTTTTCCTTTTCCCACTTGGGTCTTGGCGAGATTTCTGCACAGAGAACAGCATTTATCTGGCATAGCTATAGTGTAAATTTTTGAGAATTAGAAACTAGAGATTTTGTTTGAAGATTAAAACCAAGAATGCACTTCTTGATGCTTTACTTCAGTAGATTAGCAGCAGTTCTCAAACTTTTGGGTCTCGGGACCCCTTTCTACTCTTAAATTATTGAGGACCCAAGAGAGCTTTTGTTTATGATAATTATATCAACCAGTATTTCCCATATTAGAAATCTAAACTGAGAAAAATTTTAAAACACAAGAATACACAAAGATGTATTCCATTAGCCATCAACACAATGACATGTATCATGTCACCTTTGGACAACTCTACTATACAGTTATGAGAGAAAGAGACAAAAAAGCAGGTAACAGTTTAGTGTTATGAAAGTAGTCCTGACCTCATGCACCTCCTGAATGGATCATGGGGACCCTTGGGGTCCCTGGACCAGATTTTGAGAATCGCTGCTGTGTAGGAATTTACTTGTCTAATTGCCAACAGAATATTCTGTATTTTTATTTCAATAATGTTGTAACCTAGCTTTTGTGTTGGTAGATTAGTAAATCGTTGGGTTTTTAAAATATCTGCAAGGCGTATCATATTACCCACCCTTCTATTAATGTCTAGACATAGAATGTGCTGGAACCTATTACGAGTGTTGGCTTGGCAACTAGGAGACGGAGATGCTTACTCAAGAAGTCATTTTATTTGTGGCTACTTGGTAAGGTCATTCCTAGTTGTGCCCTGTCAGTACCCTGGCTTTCAAGTGCTAGCCCTTTTAATGATTTGTGAACCTCCAAATACTTCTCCTGTGATGATGATTATTACTCCAGGGGGTTTGGAGGTTTGGTCATTTTCTTAATGATTTTAGAGTAAAATCGACTTCTTCTTCTTCGGTAGCAGTGAGAAGTTTTCCCTTGGAAATCTTTGCTGCTTCTCTCCTTTGCTTGACCTTCCCCTCCTCTTGCTTCAACCTGATCCCTGATGCTGGCTCTCCTTTTCTGAGAGTACAGTCTGCTCTCTGGCAGATAGTTATTTGGCCCTAGTGACTCCTGTTCTTTTCACTCCCACCCTCTTACCTTGGCTGATACTCTGTTAAATTTTTTCTGAGGTCTTAGCAGGACAGTCAGTCCCTAGAGTATTTGACAACTCTCTTCAAATTACATGGGTACTGGGTCTTCCCAGAGAGTTCTGGGAAGGCATTGTGTACCTGTCAGCTACATGGGAATACCAAGATGGCCCCTAGTTCAGACCCTTTCCCTGACAGCTCAATATTATTTTTACTCATGGTCTTTTTATTGTGTACTGGTGTCACTGTGTGAGCTGTAATTTAGGGATTTATCATTATGAGAGAGAAACTAGAAACCCAAAACTGATAAAATGTTAGGGACTTTTGTTTTTTAATTTTGTGTCCTAACATAGTAGCCACTCAATAAATGGCTGAGTTATTTTGTTCTCATTAGTGTTTGTTGATGAAACTCTTAACTCCAGCAACCACGTTGTGGTTTAAGCCAGATCTTTCTTACACAGCCAAGGAAGCTAAGCCACCACATTATTCAGAAAAGGTACACATTGCTGCCTTAATACACAGAATCCTTACCTGGTACTTAATGAAGATTATGATTTGAAATGTCAGATATTTAAATCTCCATCAGAATCTGATTCTGACTCTTGTTAAATGCCTCTACAGGAGTTCTTAGTTGTCTTGAAACTTTGTACATCATGTCAACATACTGTTGGCTTAAGATATAGTACTTCTTTTCATCATTTTCGATTTAATGAATTTGCTGTTAAAAGTACCCTATTTTATGACACTATTTTGTTACACAAATTGCTTTGTAAATATTCAAACCAACCTTCACTGTTTTTCAATTATCTTTTTCTTCAGCTCTCCTTCCCTTGCTTGTTTTGACTGTTTTCTTCTCTGCACTAATTGGTCTCAGTTTCTTCTCCCCTCCAAGACATCAACAACTCTACCGCTTCTGTTTTTGTTTTTTTAAAACATGCATTTAATCATATCACTGCCTGTAAACCTTCCCCTGCCCACCAGATAAAGGCCAGCTCCTTGGCATAGCCTTGAATCCAAGTCTTTGCTCCCAACTGAGTTTCCAGCCTAATCTCTAGTCACACTGGCCACCCCCTTCCTGTATCACACTCAGTCCTTCCCTGCCTGAGGGCTATTTCTGTCGCCTAAAATGGCTGCCATTCTCTCTGCTGGGCCTCATTTTTTTAACCATCAGTGACCACCACCTAGGGCACATAAACATATGAACCGCAAACCTAGTTACTGCCCTCTCTGTGTTCCTAGAGCACGTTTTACAGACTTCAGCCGTAGCATTTAACACAGTATATACTCTTGTTTCCGTTTGCATGGTGACTAAAGAAGAAATTCACATGTACTGTTCACTCATGCGTTATTGTCTGCTTACTAGGTATTACTTTACCCTTTTCTTGTCCCATCCAGGAAAGCATATCTGAATTCAAGTGAATGGAAGTGTGGTTGTTACTCAGCACAATCTTAAATTTACTTAGTCTGTTTTTTGAAAGGGGCGTAATTTGCAACCCATTGGACTTTAATAAATTCCATGCCTTACACTAAATACTCTTTGCAGCACTACTTATGACATACCTTATATTTGATGATGACAAAGGAACATGTCATAGATGGAGATTCACTGATTTTAGGATATTGCCTTTTGCTCCCTTAGACTATCCTTGAGAGCTATAGCTACTAAATTAAACTTTGAGAGCCTTGCCAGGGAAGATTCACACCCTCCGCTGGCATGAATGCATTCTTTTTTGGCCCGTGCATTGGAAATACTACATATAATAACAAACGTTACGCTGCTTTCTCATAACAAGACTGAAATTGCATAAGCTTGTTTTACTTATGTTTACTTTCACTGTTCTGATCCTTTTTGAAACCCTCTTAACAGTGCATCGTGTTAGGAATAAGGCATTTAGTAAGCATATGATGTAATTTTCTTTACCTGTTGTAATGTTAGTGAGCTGTATGTAATACGTGTGAAGTTTGTGATTTAACCAGCTAAAACTTTATTTAAAAAAAATTCTAGAGATTAATGTTGTTGGAAACATTTTCTTATCTTAACCTATCACTGTGCTGCAAATTTAAAAGATAACAAATGGAGCTTTACGTTTTTTTACATTCACTACACTAAAATATGGCCAAGAAGAAATTGCACCTGAATTCTTTAATAAGCGCTATGGGAGGGTTCCGTTCTGAGGACTAATAGCGGCCCCCTCCTTTTTGATTGCTTGCTTACATAATTTGTTATGAAAGAGTGCTTCTAGGTAAACCATCTTTCCAGAATGCTGGTGATTCGTTCTCTCCTGCTTTGGAAGGGTTAAGAGGAGACAACATCCTGTCAAAGACCTTGTTTTTAATTTTGCTTCTCACACTGGCACAGATCCTGCTAAGAGCAGCCCAGATTAGTTCAGAAAACCTTTGAAGAGATTTAAGATGTCCTTCAGCCAGTTTGAAGGTTTTTGTCTTGCAAATCCAGTACAAGGGCGCCTGCAGGCATCTCGACCCTTGCTGTGCTGCTGATGCAGCTCAAGGTCACAGTAACCCGCCCTGTGACATTCAACAACAACAAAAAATTATGCGGTGAAACTGCTTCAGCATTCAGCCAACCAACAACTTCCCTCAGTGAGGAACTGAGGAAGAAGTCTTTTTTCCCCTTTTTCTTTTCTTTCTTTTTTTGGGGGGGCGGGTGGGGTGGGGTGGCAGGGGGCTCTGTGAATTTTTGCTGTAGGAAATAATCCTGGATTTCTGGTGTGTGTGATGACAAGGTCATTTCTTAATTAGAACACATGTAAAGAACAAAGCTAAATGGCTTCAAAACAGCTTTGTAGTAGATGGAGAGGATTTAAATTATTTAAAGAGATAGTCACCCATGTATGATGGAAGCTGAATTCTCAAGGCATTAACTCCTTCACTTCTGTCTACTTGCATTTCTTTCTTTGAATTCCTTCTGTCTGACTTTAGAAGGTTGCATTCTAAACTTAAGAAAATTTATAAACACTCATTTTTTTTTAAAGAGTGAAACATAAATTAAATTTTCAGATAAACTTTGAATGGAGTTTTCTCCCCGTGATTTTTATCTCCCAGAAACTTTATCAAATGGCTTGACTAGGAACTAGGAATTATAAACTTGTCCCTCTGGTAACTGTGATTTATTTATAATGTTAGAGGAGGATGAATAAAGTGCGTCTTTATTGCCTTACCTTCTTTTCCTCACTTTCACCCATTTGTGATGTAGGATTCTAGAGGATCGATGTACCCCCACTTCTTTAGAAATTATCCTATATATCATTCAAGTTCTCAACTTTTAAAGAAGCAATGTAGGAGGACACATGCTTTTTTCTAAGGGAGAAAAAATGTAAATTTAGTTTGAAATGTAAATTTAGTTTAAGAAAGTTGTTTCTGAACACGTGTAACTTTGTTTAAGGCACAAGGAAACTATGTCCATAAACACTTAATAGCCACATTGGATTCTCCTTTGTGGGGCTCGTTTCCCCATTTTTGTTCTTCCTTTGTTGCCTGCGGTGCTAACTGCCAGACATTAGCTGGATAGAGTCCAAGTGAATTGGCTTCCCATGCTTGAGACTTAATGCATATCACCTCTGTAGCATTAGAGCAGAATAATCTGCAAGAGTCATTTTATAGTTGGTTTTCTTTATATAGATATCAGTATAGAAGCACACATTGCTGTTATTCTTTATATACAGAATTACATCGTGTAGAAAAAAATTAACTTCAACATTATAGTATTAGCATAACAGTTTTCTCAAAATTCATACCCAGTTGCTTTCTTAAAGAGAAGTTTCCCTATACGTGTGAGTCAAGTAGAATCAGGGCAAGTACTTTATGAAGATGGATAATATTTTATGTACGATTATTTGAACTGATATTTTGGGTTTTTGGAGCCACACTTAAATTTGATGGGATAACATGATGGATTGCATAACAACAATTTAAAATTAAATAGACTTATTAGTCTGAAGGGTTTTCCTCCTGCCAAGAAACAATTTATTTGGGTCCTCCATGAAAAGTGAAAAGTATATACACTTTTAGATTACGGGTATGTTAAAGGATTTTGGGTTTGCAAAAAGAAAATGCTGAAGGGGAAATCTATATGCAAGGAAATGGTTAGTATGATTCTGTGCATCCCTGCCCTTGCCTGGAGTCGGGTATGCCCTTATGTCATGTATGACCCAGGCTCACCTGCTAGTAATTTCTAATTTACTGTCCTAATTCATCGATTTGTTATCACTAATTGTTCTTCACTTACTTCTGTGTAGTTTCCAGTACCTAAAGGGTTGAAAGGTTGCTGTAATTGGCACCCGCAGCTGCTCTTTCTTTTGACAGGGGATAATTTTGCAGCCTCTGCTTTGTGTGACAGCTGCCTAATTGGGCATTCTCCCCTAGTAGCAAGCCTGCCTCCTCCAGCCTCCCTGCTGACAAATGGTGGTGGATTATAGATGAGGACACGCTGACCCATTCGACCTTGCTGAGACAGCGGGGAGGGGCCTCCTGCTACTTCAGGGAAGCTTTAGGTCATTTAGAGGACAAGGTCATGAGCCAGGTAGGGAAATGACATGATATCACATGACAGTAGCCTGATGACATGGTCACTGTGTCAAGGACAAAAGCATCAGTATCGATTAAACATTATTGCAATACTTCATTGAAGGCCCTAGTATTTCTTAATTGTTTCTGCTCAATTTATTTTTTAAAGAAAATACAAAATAAGACACATGTATTTTAGCAGTGTTAAAGCAATCGCATACATGAAAATCAAGCTAGGTTAGGAAGCCTCCTCATAAGTTTCTCCCGTTATCTAGATTATTTTGTTCCTAATTATTGCTTAGTTTGCAGCCCCTTGACTATCAAGAGTCATTTGAAAATTAAGGCAGGAAAATTGAAATGAGGTAATGTGTGCTGTTATAAAATATTTAACAACTTCTGTCATCACCCTTCTCAATGATTGGCATACCTTTTTATATTTTGAATAAAAGAAAAATAAGCCAACTAAAAATGCTTTATTGAAGAAGGAACTGCAAAACTGGATTTATGAGATCAAATATACCACCATGCTACCATAATTATAAAGTGTTAAAGATGTTTTTAAAATAATTTTTGAAACCTGAAAATGTTTTTTAAACAGCTTGGTGTAATACTTAATGTGAAATCTTCAAGATAAATGAAAATCTTTTGGACATCTTTATTGGTAGTGTACATGCTTTTCTTGAAGAAGTGGACTTGAGCTATTACAATTACAGGACCTTTTTAAGGGCAAAATCTTAAGAATCCTTGCTGAGTCTATTAACCCTATGTTAATACTTGAAAGTATAATTCCTTGTAAACTATTAGTCTAATTTCGGAAAATGCTATGTTTTAAAAAACAGTGAAGAGTTTAATGCACAGTATACTGATCATGATTCTCATTTTTGGAAAAACATAATTGTCGCTGGGTAATGTTGGATCTAAGCCCTCAGTTCAACAGGAGGTAATTTTATGCTCCTGAGATAAAAAAAACTATCAGTGGTAAAGTGTGATGAATTAGTTCACTGAAGTAGACACATCTGTATTTTCATGGCACGTGCATGGTGCGCGCGCATGTGTGTGTGTGTGTGTGTGTGTGTGTGTGTGTGTGTGTGTGTGTGTGTGTTTAATTTTGACCGTGCTGCTGTGTATGTTAGCTGCTGTCAAACCCTGACTCAAGCTTGGTGGAGGTTTAATCCTGTGCCCTTGTACACGTAGACTTGATTAGTAGTTGTGGTTATCTCAGCAGAAGACATACTGCCCTCCTCCTCGTATTGGTCGGGACCCGGGCATTGGGGAGTCAAGGCAAGGGAGAAAGAAAAGAGATTTTACATTAGTATTCTATGAAAGCCTTACTGTCTGCAGAACAAATTGATTGCTCCGGTGTACCTGTGCTTGGCACCACTGCTGTGAAAGAAAGGTAGGGTTGTAATCTGTTTTATTGTATTACATATTGTGACACTCCAGGAATATTTAACATGCGCTCTTTCTATGGCATGTGCTGTAAGCCTAAGTAAAGAAAAAGGATATAAATGAATGGAAAGTATGCAAGAGCAGTGGGCTACAGCTTTGTTTACTTCAGTCCATGAGAGTTCATTTGAATGAGATAATTTTGCTGAAAGCGTCACTGGGAACATAACCTGATTGATAACGAAACCCTATAAAGTGTTCTGAGGCACTAATCTGCTTCACTGCTTGAAATGTGTCAGGCGGAGATGAAATTCAAGCGATTTGTAAGATTTTAACCACAAGATGAATGGGAGAAGTCATAGAGCTGGTTATGGACCTAATTAGTTTAGGGAATGATTTATAATAATTTTTCAGTACATTATATTGTTTAAAGGTCCTACATAACATGGTGCAGAGAATAGGAAAGAGATTTTCATTAAAAAAAAGGTAGCTACTATACTACCTTACTGTATTAATGAAATTTTAAAAATGTACTTTTTACTAGTTTCATTTGTGTAAACATTATACTGTTTGATTCTGTTGTGGGAAAGAAAATTTGAAACATTTCTTCCAGTTTTGTTTGTTTTTTTTCTTTTTAATTCAGTGAATGTTTTTTTCAGATAGAGACTTGGAGTATAAAATTTAGGATTGCTTAGTATGAATTGAATAAATGTTTTCATATTTCACAAATGATTGAAATATCTGCGATTGGGATTTGACCCATTGCCATTTTCAGGCATTCTTGAAATACTGTCGTAGCTGCGCTTTTTAGGTTCAGTATAAATCTGTGCTGTGAGGGGAGGGAACAAATGCCTCTTGTCCAAGCCTCTTGCCACACATGAACTGCAAGTGCCCTTTGCCTGCTCTGTCCCCATCCTGATCCTTGGATTCTAATGGGAGCACTTGATTTAAGAGAGAGAGGAAGCAAAATAGCTTACTGATGAAATTCAAGTTGTCTGTATTTACTTTTATGTGCTTGAAATTAGTATACAGCTTCACATTTTTCGGTTACATTTCATTTCCATTTAAATTGTGGGAATATTGTTCTGTACATACTAATTATATATCATGAAAACATCCTGATCCATATAATTAGAGGCCATGAACATCAGTCTAGACTTGCTCCCACATACAGTTATAGAAAATGGGTGAATAGAAAAACATTTTTAAGCATTTGTTAAATAACAAATACAAATATACCAAATCTTGACTTAAGACATTCATTAACATTAACTATTTATGGTCATGATATCTATAAAGGAAAGGGAATATTTTCAAAGGACTTTTGAACTCAGTGGCAAAATTAAGACAATTAAATGTTTTCAGTTGAATATAAGGCATCAAAATGATTAGTACTATATTCTTATACATTTGGTTTTGTAGTTTTTTTCTTATTGAAAAAACATAAATTGAGAAAATATAGAGGAAAAACCATAGAAATAAGAATCAGAATGTTTAATTTTCCAGAATAAAACATGTTCTAAACTTTTTCTAGTTTTTAGTTTTTAATTTTGTAATCTTTTACTCTTTCAAAAGAAATACATGGCAGGCATATATTTAATATTTAGCCAACTCAGAATGGGAAGATAAAGGAGGGACTAACAAGCAAAGGAAATTGATATTTATGTTTTCTTGTTGTTATTGCCCTCCTCCTTTTTTGGTGGAGTGGGAGGTTGTTTTTTTGTTTACCAAAGTATCTATAATGCTTATTACTGTACCTGGCACATAATAACTGCTTAATAAATTTTTATTGGTCAAATGAATAAAGAATACTCAACCAACTCTCCTCCCCCTACCCCCCACATATGTTCACACTGTCCCTCTTGTCTCTTTACCATTTCAGTTTGTGCTGTGCTCATGGTGGTGTGATTTTAGCATCAGTTTGTCTTCTGAAAGTATTCTCTTCTGAAGCAATAGGAATTCAGCATTTTAGAATCAACCTAGGAACCATATTTATAGAATTGTTTTCTATTCACAGTAATTCAAGTGATTCCACCTTAAATTGTTCTTTCTCCAAACATAGACAAGCATGTATAGACAAACATGCTTA
>NW_017731867.1:624192-637050 GCF_001890085.2 Hipposideros armiger | reverse complement strand
GACCAAACATGGAGGCAGTAGAGAAACTAGTGGGCAGTTGAGGTGTGGTTTGGAAACTTGACTGTCTCATGCTCAAAATTAAGTTTATATGAAGTTTATAGGTCATAGGGGATGGCAGTAAACTGTTTTTCAGCCTTTTCCCTCCAGTTAGTGGGAAAAATATCTCCACAGCTAGTTCTATAGTTTGGTAGAACAAAGTTTGCAGGCAAACTATTTAACCTGTCTAATCCTCAGTTTGCCCAGCTTCAAAAATGAGATTATTATACATCTTTCTCATTTGGTCATTATGAAGATTAAATGAGAAGGCAACATATATATTGCCTGGATCATTAATGTACCTGATAACTATTTATTCATGGGTATGTGTGTGTCTGAGTATGATAGCCATTCCCTATGGTGGATGTATTCTTTACACCACTATTGATAACAGAGGACTTGACTAGGTGACCATAATATGTTGTAATACAGCTGTTTGCGTATTTCAAAATGAATGATGTAGTCTCTCCCTCTGTTATATACAACATGGTGAAGCTGTATATAACTATTATTTATACCTGCCAATTTAGTCTCAGATTTCAACCTAAAAAACAATGGCCTATAACTTTAATAATGTGATTCCCTCTCATTATACATACTATTTGTCTTGATCAGGTATATGGTTTTTATTTGTATTGATTTTATTAAAATATGTATTAAGAACTGTGCATAAGTTTCATTGACAACCTTTCCACCTAACAGTGTAAAATGCCTAAGTGAATCAGGGATCTCACTTTAGAATTATAGTAAATAATTTGGAAAATGAGAAGCTAGAGCAGGTAAATTAAAGTTTAATTTGTTTAAATCTTAGCTAAAAAAAAAATGTAGCTTTCTTCAAGTACCACTCATAGCTTCCAGACTTTTCTTTTCTCCCTTTAACTGTAGAAATTACTTAGCAATTATAGACTTTTGTAGATCTTTAGGAAACTGGGGTGATCTGAGTTTTACAAATGTGAATGCCAAATAAACAGTAATTAGCACTTTTCTCTGGAAGGCACAGAAAAAAGGAATATTAGAAATGCCTTTTGATTTGATCTGAGTTTAAATAAAGTTTTACTTTTTCATTTAGCTAATACTTATTTCAAGTGAAATGATTGTTTCTTTTGATCTTTATAAAAGCTTACTACTTGAAAATCAGAAGGTTTTCTTAGCCATACCTTGTAAGCATCTTTACTTGGCTTACGTGATAAATTTAAATAATTATATATGTATATTTTCTATGCTGTCAGTCCTTTTCAGTGTTGTGTACAGAATTAAGTGATGACAGAGGTCTAAGAATATGTATAGACATCCACTTAGCAAAAATTCTGGGTCTCAAATATACCTGTGGCAAATAGAGTAAAATTAATTCTTGTCCTCATGGAGCAGTGTATCATAATTACAGTGTAGTGTTGGAAGACAGGCAATAAAGTAGTATTGGAAAAGCAAGCCAACAAAAAAGCAGGATGCGAACAACTGATCTCCGAGGTGCTCTGGTAGGGAATAAATGGGGAGACCCGTTTACCTAACGCCTTTGGAAAAGGCTTGTTTTAGGGGGTAACATTTAAGCTGAGTTGGGGAAAGAAACACAGGAGCAGCCAAAGGAAGAGCCTTCCAGGAAGAGGGAACCATACATGCCGAGGCTGGAGGGCCGGAAAGAACTGTTTGTTCTGGGATCGAAGGAAGTATGTGTAGCTAAAGTTATGCCATCTAATATAGCAGGCATGAGCCACATGTGGTTTGCCCAGATTGCAATGTGCTCCAAGTATAAAATACACACCAGTTTATAAGACATAGTATGGTGAAAAGAATGTAAACTGCCTTAAAAATTTTGTATTGATTTCATATGATACCATAATATTTTGGATATATTGAATTAAATAAAATATATTCAAATTAATTTTACTTTTTTTTGTTTCCTTTTTTCAAATATGGCTACTAAAAAAATTTTAATGAACATTTGTAGTTCTCATTACATTTCTGTTGGACAGCACCTGGATAGAGTCTAATGAGCATGGGACTGAATGACTTGAGATAAGATTGGTTAGAGTCACTGGAGCCAGATTAAGCAGGACCTTGTAGATCATAGAGAGAAATTCACTCTATTTAAAGTGAAATAGGAAACTATTATGGGTTTTTAGCCAAGGGAATTTACATTTTACAAAGAACATTGGCTACTGTATGGAGAATATAACGGAGGGGGGCCAATTGGGAAACTGGTGCAGTAGAACACACACACACACAGCTAAACCAGTCATCACAACAGTTATCAGGTAATGTTATATAAAAAATCGTGTCTCTAATCATCAATGAGTTTCTAAGTCTTATTTTGTGGAACTTCTTAACCTATTTGCAGGCATTGTTTACATGTATAGGAATTCCCTTTCCTCCATGTTCACAGAATATTAAAATTCTTACAAAATTAAATCTCTGCCAGCCTCCCAGAATGCTGTTAATTTGTGGAATTAGTAATACTTTAAAATCATTTATAGCTTTGAATATTTTCAAGAGTTTTGACATACCTGTAACATTTCTTAGTATTTTGGGGTTCAAGTATTTATTTAATGATTCGATGGAAACTGTTGACATTACGGATCATGCAGGCCTATACCACCTCCATTCAGGGGGCCTTGGATCCCAAATTTAAGAAACCTCATCATGCAGTGCAACCTTTAAACCTCTCAACTATTCTCTATGGTAGAGCTTCTCCTCCCTCTTTTGTAAATGAAGAAACTTGAGGCTTAGTAGTTAAGCAAGCTGCCAAGGTTATAGGGTAGTAAGTGACAGACCCTTGGCTGAAACTCAGATCTTTCAGGGTGTGTGTGTGTGTGTGTGTGTGTGTGTGTGTGTGTGTGTGTGTGTGTGTGTGTATTCGT
This sequence comes from Hipposideros armiger, assembly GCF_001890085.2. Lineage (NCBI taxonomy): Eukaryota > Metazoa > Chordata > Mammalia > Chiroptera > Hipposideridae > Hipposideros > Hipposideros armiger. Next base: position 634,159 of record NW_017731867.1, on the reverse strand, counting down.
TTGCATGAATGTGAGTTAGACTTGACATTTGTTTTATTTGGCTCAGAAGCTGTATTTGTAGTACCACTGTTTAATTTGTGTAAAATTGGAGTAATTCTTAATCCTTAGCTTTTTACCGTTACGCGTACATTAGTCTGTGATAGCACAGGTTTTGGATTAGTTTTCATAGTACTGAAAAAATACATTCAGTATATGGCAGGTCATCAAATAATGTCATTTTATTCACTGTTGTTTCATTATAACGTTGATGGGGGGCGGGGGAAATGATTACCAGCCAGGGCCATTGTCTGTGTGGAGTTTACACATTCTCCCCATGTCTACGTGGGTTTCCTCTGGGTATTCCAATTTTCTTCCATATCCCAAAGATGTGCATGTGAGATGTCTGGGCATATCCTCGTTGTCCCAATGTGAGTGAGTGTGGTGTTGGGTGTGAGTGGCCCTGCAATGAATGGAAGGGGGTCCTGTCCATCCAGGGTGGGTTCCCATCTGGTTCACTGAGCTGCTGGGAGAGGCTTCCACTGTCCACCACTCTGAACTGGAATAAGGGGGTTAAAAAATAATTATTTTGCCTGTTTTTATTTATATTTGTTAAATATATACATAACTAATGTTTATTTCAGTGTTTAATATTAGAAGTGTTTTGGATCTTTATTTAGAAGTTTGGTGATGATGTTTTTTTTGTGACCAGAAATATGCCATAGGAGCTTAACTCTTTTATATCAGTCTATGGTAAAACTGATTTTGTTATACGTCATTTCACTTAAAGCCGCAATTTCCTATTGACAATGTTAAGTGAGGACATACTGTAGTTTCGTTTTTGTAAAACTTATTCTTTTTTGCTTTAGACGGAAAAATACAATTTATTTGCTATAGAATCTGCTTCAGCTTATGAATACTTTAGAGGATTCCAGCCACAATGTTATGTACTTTGTTTTATTTCATTAAATCTTTTTTACAGCCCTATTAAACAGTTAACGTATCTTCAGAATCTCAGAAAAGTTAATATCTGAGCTAAGATTCAAAGCTCAAACTCTTAGCTTTAGTTTCTTATCTACTTTGTAGGTATCTTCAAAATTATTTTCATGGTATCCTTATTATGGAGCATTCAGACTATCACTATTTTTCACTGTAAAAAGCAAAGGTCATTTGAAATTCAACATTTTCAAAATCTGAATTTTCAAGTTAAAAAAATTACATTTCTTTATTGACATTAAAGTTGATTTCCTGTCTTAACGCTGACGAAGCTGATACTTTTCAGTAAACAGATAGTTTTATTTCTTCTAGTTAAATGAAAAATTTTTTAAAATCAGATAGTACTCAAGGAAGCTTTCACTGTGCGGCATAAAAATCCGGTGATTTGCTTTTAATGAATCCCATAAACAGTGGGATAGTGGAATAGTGAAATCAGTAGGCCGATTGACTAAGCGGTGTCATATAACTTAAAGCAGTGTTATATAACTTAACATATCAAGTCACAGTAAAATATGTAATACATCGTTCTCCTTTATTAGAGTTCAGATTCTGTTAATTAGGAATTAAAAATGCCAGATATTTGGTATGCAGTATTATTATATAAAAGATTGTTTCAAATACCTGAATATCCAAAACATGGTAGTACTACTTACTTTAGTTGTCATTGTACTGTTTGATTATGGAAATGATAGCGTTTGCCTAATTAATATAAATAATATGTAAATCATCATCAGTAACTATCAAGATATTAGTAGCACAAAGAGGGGAAAAGTAAATTAACATTTCTTGAGGGCTTGCTGTGGTGGCTATTTTTTATATACGTTATTTAATCTTCACAGCTGTCCCACCATAAGTTGGTATAGATGTTAAACTGAGATCCAGGCAGATTTACCCAGAGTTACAGAGCTAGTAGATGAGCCCCAGTGTTACTGTTTCTAAAGCTCATGATATCTTTTAGAAATGAAAACTGGAATGAAGTTTTGGTTATACAGTTTGTTGGAAGGTGTAAAAGCAGCTCTTTCAGAAGTGAACTGTGGAAAATCTGACTCTTAGATTTTCTTCATTTTTAAATTGTTGAGATTGACAGCTGGTGGATTGGAGTGGTATCTAGTCCTGTGAGTAGCCGATCAGTAAAACAGTGTATTTTCTGAGAACAAGTTTCTCAGTTCTGATTTTCTGTTGTTGTTACTGGTTGCAATTTTAGTTGGTTACCTCCACCAATCATCTTTGTCCCCAGGCTCGTCACTGATAACACAAAGGTATAAATACTTAATACTACATAATACAGAGATTACCCTTTGCAATTGTAGAAGTGGTTTTCCTATTGGCATTTTTAAAAATAACTAAAAACTGATTATTGAACAGATTTTAAAAAGGTTTAGTCATTTGTATCCCTTCTCAGTCGTAATTTTACCAAGATTTGACTAGTATCAACTATCTGATGATCATTTTTCTTGATAATATACTTAAAACTAGAGATTCAAGGCACGTTCTTTAAACATTTTTTTCTTTTTATTAAGATTTTATTGGGGGCTTGGGGGAGGGGAACAGAGTTGGGGAATCGGGGAAGGGGAACAGACAAGTTGCTGTCCTTTTGTTCTTCAGTCTAGTTGTGGAGGACGTCGCTTTACTGGCCCATGTTGGTATTGTTATCATTGCACTCTTCCCACGTGAGACAGATCAGTCGCCAGCCTCTGAACGGCCACTCATGTAGCTCACAGCAGCCCACTGCAGCAGGGGCTGCAGCCTACCCCATCACTGGTGATTCGTGGCAGCCCAGCTCCAGGTTGAGCTGTTGTTCAGCATCTTAGCTGTAGAGGGCAGTGTCACTGGCCCTTATCTGGGATCTGAACTGGGGTCCTGCTGCTCAGAGCTGGCGTCCCAAGCCAACTCTAAACCAACGCGTCACTCGGCCGGCCTTCAAGGTACATGCTTATTAGTTTTGTTCCAATATGCAGGTTTTAATGTATAATTTTCTTTCATTTTGCTTGTTATACAGAACTCCGCATAGTCCTTTTATTCTGACAATGTGTTCCAACCAATTCTACTTGTTTTTGCTACTGAATAATATACTTTGAACAAAAATATTGCCTAATTTGGGGACTTTTCTTAGTACATTGTAGATTTTTTTTTTTAGTATATTAAAGGAATTTTTTTTTCCTCCCCTTTGTGCACACTTTACTGGTTGGTAAAATCAACTTTGGTAATTATTTTGTAGTAAACCCATGTTTACAGATAGAATTTTTTGGGAAAATACTAAGTTTTTGTTTTTGAAAGTTTAAATGGTACTCTCATGTAAATGGAATGCAGAAATTTATCAACCATTTCTATCAATATATCATAACCACAAAACTCACTCAAGCAGTAGGTTAAATTGTTTAAGTGATATTTTTGCCTTTGTAATTTATTTCAATAATGGGCTGAGTTTGTTTAGGTGTTGTAAGATATTCAGACTACATGAGAAAACATTGATTAGAGAAGGGGGAAAAGAAAAAAAGTCCTTAAAAGCCACTTTTTAATCTTGGGTGAGGATTTTTTACCATCTTGATATAAGTGGACAATATTTTTAGTCATCTTCCACTTTAATTCTGGGAGTTGTCTGGCAAAATTTGTAACATGCCTGGGCTGTAACAATGTTGGAGGGGAAGTAAATGAAACAGTGAGCACCATGTTTCCTCTGATTTCTTCTTTCTCATAGAAGAGTATATTAATTTCTCCTATTTACTTTTGAAATTTTGGTATCATTCATGTAGGTACAGTTTACTCTTAAACCCTCATACAATTGAAAATCTGAGTATAACTTTGGACTCACCAGAAACTTAACTATAGTCTTTTGGTATCTGTGGGGATACCAAGATCTGTGGATGCCCAAATCCCTTATATAATATGGAATAGAACAATACGTAATGGGCCCTCCACATCTGTAGATTTCCAGCCAGGGATCGAAAATACTTTTTTGCTGCATCCACCTTTGGTTGAATCCACAGATGCAGAATTGGCTGATACAGTGGGCCGACTGTATATTTCTTGAAAACCTCTGCCAGTAAGTGCATGCGTTTCAAACCCTGTTGTTCAAGGGTCACCTGTATTTTTATTTCCTTTTGATATCCATGATAATTACCCCTGAAGCTTAACTCAAAAAACTTGGAGTGACACTCATAGAAGTCTCCATTTTGCAGGTGAGAAGGAAGATGAAAGAACTCATTTTGTTTCACCTAGAGTGGGAAACTCCCCAAAAGGACCATCAGTCCTAAAAGACTGAGAAGAGAAAGAAATCAGGGTGATTAGGCCTTGCTGTACTAAGAACATTCTCAAGAAAGACTTAAAATCAGGAGCTAAAATAATTATAGAGCCTGGGGAGACACAATGTAATCTTAAGGAGGACCTCACAGAACCTCCAGCTGTTGAATAAGTAAAGTGAGGCACAGAGAGATAATAATAACAACACATGGTTGCTGTGCTCTGTCTTCAGCATCTCTCATCCCCAGCGCTCCAGTGGCTGGTCCACCTGGCCAGAAACGTTGTCTCACCTTTGTTGATCCTGCCCAGGTCCTGTTAATTGGGAGATGCACTTTACATGATACGTAGGAAGGAACTGAGTGAGAAATAGCTGGAGAACGGTAGCAGTGCAACCAACCTGCTGCCTTTTTTTCTTGTTTACTCCACTATGGAATAATTGGTATTTCTGACTCTTTCCTTTGGCAATTATTGTCAAAAGATTTGGGGCCAAAGCTATAATCTAGGATCAGGAGCCACCAAAGTTTGTTTCAGAATTGGAGACAGGTGGAAACCCAATAGTTTACAGCAGCAAATGAAATAGGAGAAGCACCTGGAGCCCTTAGGTAGCGCCTGGCCTTACCTGACCCAGGTAACCCTGTTTCCCACCCACCTTCACTAATGAGCTTCGATTTCAGGCACTGGAACAGTGTGTTGCCGCTCACTGTTAGGTGTGGTGCCCATTTCCCGTTCGACATGGGGGCAGATTTTGCTAGAGATGGTAGAGGTCAGCTGAATCAGGATCCCCGTGTCTAATATATTGCTATCTAGCCCTCTGAGCAAAAGCCATCTGGTCTTTATTTGCTTGCCAACTTCAGCATAACCCAGCCACCAGCGCTTTGTGCTAGGTTCCACTTTAGAAATTTATTTTCCAGATCTGCTCACACAGATAGCTTGAATACCAGTGTCACCTGTAAGATTTCATTACGTCTTGTCTGATTCCTGCTTTAGCTCCCTTCATGGACCCTTAGCCTCTTCAAATTAATAGGCATAATTCCAAGATTGTGTTTCGGGTAAAGGCATTACTTCTAGGCTTGAGTTTCTTCTTTCATTCTCAGAGCCTTGAACAACCGTAGTTTGACCCACACTTGGGTGTTAATACTTGCATTATGGAGTCTTAATAACTCACCCCTATACACAATTCCCAACATAGGAAATGTGGTCTTCGTGTAAGTGTCAGTGTCATTCTGAATAGGAGCAGCATTCATGAGGAAGACAAGTAGAATTTAAAACTTGAGAATTAAAAGTTGGGAAAAAGAAGAAAAGAGAATAAACCATTTGAGAGGAGGGGAGGGCTGAAGAGAGGCAGGAAGAGAGAGGAAAGGGGGAGAATAAGTGCTTGTGCTTAAGGACTAGAGCCGCTCTTGACAATATATTGCCTTAGACTAGTGGCACTAAAGCCAGGATTTCAACCCACTCATTGGATGTGGATGCTCCTGGGATCTTAGAAAGTGCTCTTGAATTTAAGTCCAGATTTTTTGTCATCTTGGCAAAATTACAATGTGGAAGAAGAAATCAGGAATGGACAAGGAAATAGGCTACCTGTATTCTTTTATGGTTCCTTGTTCCTTGATTGAGGAGACTAATATTTTGTTTTACTTTTCTTTGGAAAGAATAAAAAGTCTCTTTTCTAGTTGCCATTGTCTAAATGAATTGCTCTTTTTTTGAATATGAGAAATCGTTTTCACATCAGAAAATTTCAGTTTCCTCAGCTTACACTGATATAGAATATACATGTTTGTGCAGTAACTTCAGAAATCAGTGAAACTGCTTGGCTAATGTGAAAATAAAGGTTTATCTACTTTTAAATGTAATAGAGGGAAATGATAAGACAAATGAAACTGTGAAATTCTTCAACATCGGTAAGTTTCACACAGCTGCGGGGATAACTTGCCGAAAGGACATGTTCAGCCAGATGGCCTGTGCTGGCCCCCTTCCCATTCCTGCAAAAGATACGTTACTCACTCCCAGGGCAACTCCGGGAAAGAGCTGATTATGGAATTAAAACAACCAATGTCCAATTAACCCCTGTTTTGGTCAATGTTCTCTACACAGTTTGGATAATTGGAGTACTTTAGTTCCATCAAGGGGGGCAGCTGGTTGATGGGTTAGTGCAGGCTCCTGGGATTAAAAAACCTGAAATTCTGTTATCAGCTCTGCCACTACAAACTGAGTATGTATGACCTTGGACATCTTAGTTACCTCTTTGTGTCATTATCTTTCCCCATTTGATAATTGAAGATATGTGTTGCTCTTAGACCAACATGAGCTGGAGATACTGTAGGAAAAACATATTTTGTTTTTCATATTTTGTAGAGGTCTCTAGGACCATGGATTAAAAGGTGAAGTTTGTCTTACATAGGAGCACTACAATATCTTAGTGGTGTTCGCGATTGCATAGGACACAGGCCCACTCCACAGAGCTCAAGCACAGGGGGATTTATTAGAGATATGCAGTAGGCTCTTCAAGACCCAATGACACGAATGCATTGCGCCTTCTTGGAACTGGACAGCCCTTCAGCACCCCCTGGCGGTCTCGCCCCTCTCTTCCCTGTGCTTCCTCATCTCTGCTTCTCCATATGCTCCTACTTCAGTCTTTCAGCATTAACTCCTCTGTATACTAATCCATGAGATGGGGCCTCATTAAAGCAACCCCAGAATGAAGGTTTTCAGTCTCTTTGAATTCCAGATCCCAAGAGAGGAAATGAACTGGTCCAGTTTAGTCAGATACCCAAAGCTGGTTCATGCCTTAGGGAAGAAAGAAATGATAGGCATCGTTTGTACATGAAACTACTCTTTGGTGTAAGTAAACATGTGTTACAAAAATATAAAATTAAAAACATTAATTAGCTAAGTTATTAAATTATTTGGCAGATCCAAAGTATATTTTTAGTTTTTCAGGAACAGTAGGGAATATGTTCAGGCATTCAGCAGATAATTTTGAGTGCCTCTAAACTGTCAGGCATGGGGATACAAATGCAAAAGACATTCCCAACTCCCAAGGAGCTTTATGTGGGGTGACTGACAAGTGAAGAACATTTTTCTCAAGAAAGCCCTCTGGTCTGGTGTTATGTCCACGAGTAATAGAATAGTTAACAGTAATCGAGTACTTAAGACTTGTCTTAATCATTTGTGCTTTGTGGCCTTTTTAATAAAAATAAGAGACTCACAACAACAGAGACAAGGTCTCAGAGTAAGAAAAGTAATCCCCAAGTTCTCAAAGTGCTACAAAAGCATCTGTCTTACCAAATGTTTCCAAATTCACTTTTGTTATAGTATGTGGCCATTTAACATAACAGGAAAGGTGAGGATTCAGGAGAGCCTGGTGTGGTTTTGAATGAATCAGTCACATAGCTGCTCTCAGCTTTAGTATTCTTGTTTGTTAAAATGTAAATGAGGATAATATAATATTAACCAACCTCATGAGGAGAAACAAAGAACATACATCTTGGTATTTCATCAGAGGAGGAAGTACGGTTTAAGAACTTGGGGAAAAGCGGGGCTTTTCTAATATACAGTGTACTCCACAGGAGTCAACAGTGTGTGTCAGAAAGCTCCCAGGAGCTTTCCTACACTTTGGCCAGTCAAGAATTTGTAAAGAATTGCATCCTTGCAGCACCCACCGCTCCTGGCGCCCAGGAGCATTTGTCTTTCTTTGCCCTTTGCTAGACTCTTGTCAACAGTGGAATTTAACTATCTTATCTAGACCTTAAGGAGGTGATAGACTAAGTCAGTGGAATATGGCAGCTCTTTTCTAGTATTTGAAGGATAATTGAAGGATTAGCTTTGTTTTCTGTGTCCCCAGAAGGACCAGTGATCAGACTAACGGGCGGATTGTAGTCCATTCTGTATAATGTTGGAGCTGTGTCATATGGAAGGAGCTCTCTGAAGAATGAAAACCCTTATGAGCGCTCTTACTGTGCAGGCCCTGTGCTGAGCGCTGTGTGATCTGAACATCGACATATTTATTCCTCCCAGTGGCCTGTGAAATAGGTATTGGTTTTTGCGCGTTTATAAATAAAACTTTTGAGAGTAGTTAACTTGTCCAAGGTTAAACACTTGGTAAGTAGAGAGCCAGAAATTGAACCCAGAGCCATCTAATTGCAAAAGACATCACCTTGGAAAATAATCCAGGGTCCCTGGAGGCTTCCGGAAGTAAACTAGACCACTAGAGTTAGCAAATAGGTTATAAAGGTCTTGGAGCACTGGATGGGATGGTTGGTTAGGCAGATGATCTTTCAGCTCTTCTAACCTTTAAATTCTGTGATTCTATTGTGTTTGTAGAATCAATTGACAAGATGTACTGTAGAATCATTATAGGAAAATAGGTTTCTCTTCATAAAAATTAGCTGCTCTGCAAATTTCATATTAATTCGCATTCCCAATATTATGGAGGCTAGGGTGTTTGTCAGTTTAGTTTTAAAAAGAAGTTACTAGTAACAACAAGCTCCCAACAAATAAAAGCCCAGGGCCAGATGGCTTCACAAGTGAATTTTACCAAACATTCAAAAAAGAATTATCACCTATTCTTCTCAAACTATTCCAAAAAAATCCAGAAGAAGGGAAGGCTCCCAAATGCTTTCTATGAAGCCATGATCACCCTGATTCCAAAAACAGACAAAGACAGTACAAAAAAGGAAAACTACAGGCTGATATCTCTGATGAACATAGATGCAAAAATCCTCAACAAAATCTTAGCAAACAGAATTGAGCAATATATTAAGAAGATCATAGATCATGACCAAGTGGGTTTCATCCCTAATACTCAAGGGTGGTTCAACATCCGCAAATCAATTAATGTGATATACAACATCAATAAAAATAAAAATAAAAATCATATGGTCATATCAATAGATGCAGAAAAAGCACTTGACAAAATACAGCAGCCATTTATGATAAAAACTCTTAGCAAAGTGGGAATAGGAGGATCATATCTCAACATAATAAAGGCCATATATGATAAACCCACAGCTAACATCATACTCAATGGGGAAAAGCTAAAACCATTCCCTTTAAGATCAGGAACAAGACAAGGCTGTCCACTTTCTCCACTTTTATTCAACATAGTCCTAGAAGTTCTAGCCACAGCAATCAGACAAGGAAAAGAAATAAAAGGCATCCACATCAGCAAGGAGGAAGTAAAATTGTCATTATATGCAGGTGACATGATACTATAGATAGAGGACCCCAAAGACTCCATCAAAAAGCTATTGGAACTAATAGACAAATTCAGTAAGGTAGCATGATAACAAAATCAATACTCAGAAATCAGTTGCATTCGTAGATACCAATAATAAACTATCGGAAGGAGAAATTAAGAAAGCAATTCCGTTTACAGTTGCTTCAAGAACTATAAAATACTTAGGAATAAATTTAACCAAAGTAAAAGATCTGTACTCTGAAAACTATAAGACACTGAAGAAAGAAATAAAAGAAGATACAAACAAATGGGAAAAGGAAGAATTAATATAGTTAAAATGTCCATATTGCCCAAAGTAATATATAAATTCAATGCAATTCCTATCAAACTACCTAGGGCATTTTTCACAGAAATAGAAAATATAATCTTAAAATTTACGTGGAACCAAAAAAGACCCCAAATAGCCACGGCAATCCTGAGAAATAAGAACAAAGTCAGGGGGATCATGCTTCCAGACATTAGAATGTACTGCAAGGCCACAGTAATCAAAACAGTGTGGTACTGGCATAAAAATAGGCA
>NW_017731867.1:619328-622865 GCF_001890085.2 Hipposideros armiger | reverse complement strand
CGGCTGCTCAGCTCGGGCTGACTCGAACCGCTGTTGCTCAGAGCTCAAACTCTTGAGCGAGCTCTTAACCAACTGAGCCACTCGGCCGGCCCACACACTGTATTTCTGAAGCTGATGTTGAATAATATTGTATGTCAACTATAATTATATATACATATAGGCATGGGACATGGAGTAGAGAGTGGGAATGGAGTCAATGGAATTGTAATAGATAAGCATGATATCGGAGGTGGGAGGGCAGTAGATGGGTGGAAGGGGGTTGTTACTCTGTAGGGTGAAAAGAATAACTATTGCATTGTTCTTTACACCTAAAACTAACAATAAAAAAAAAGTCACTAGTCCAAGTGAATGAAGTGTCTGCCAAAAAAAAAAAATTTTTTTTATAATGATAGACAAGGAAATTTGATTTGATAATGCAAAATCTTTAAACAAATGCCTAAATAAATCCCTTTTCATATACTATAAGATTTGTTTTGTTTTTAATCGTATTAGGGTGTCTTACTGTACATTTTAGAAAACTAGGCTTTCAAAATCGTACCCATCTACATCAAAGTTATATATTTTCTGTACCTGCCCGACTTTTTAGCTTCCTCAGACCTGAGAAACATTATTTCCATTTAATACCATGCCATGAAGCAAAAAGTGACCTTAAGCTTACTCCTTCAGTGTAGGTCAAAGGAATGAATTCCCTTGGTTTTACACTGCTAGTAACGGCAATGTACAGACATGGTAAGAAGTAGAAAAGGCATGGCAATGACATGTTGACTCTTCTTGCATGTGTATTCAAGAGTTGCTTAGATAATGTTTGTTTTGTCGATTTTTTTAGTTTTTCAGGTTTAAAGTCTTTTTAAAGTAATTTTACTACTTTTTCATATTCTAATCGAATCACTTTATGGTAGGAGATTGTTTTTATTTAGCCAGACACAGTGAAAACTCATACTTGAAATTCTTCCACAAATACAGGTTCAAAGGAAAAGATCACCCTATTAGCTTTGACCAATTTGATTTAATCTATCACACAATTTAAAGTTTTCAGGTTCTTGACTATAGGATGATTATTTACTTCAGTGATTGATTTTTAAAATGGGCATAGAGAAACAGTTTCTCCATTGCGGTTGATACAGTACAAAGTGAATTCATAAGGGCTTTCTTTCCCCATCGTAGTATAACTATTTTTTAGGTTGAGTTGGATTTGTTTAGTCTTAGGGAATAAATCTTTCGATGTGATAACTTCATTTCTTAATGCATCTCCATCATAAGAAAATTTAACAAAGTAATATTTTAATGTTAAGCAGATTTTATTCAACTTTCAGTAGAGTGAGTAGTTTGAGAGGGAAAAATGTATTTTAAAACATTTGCTCATTCTTGGTATAGTAGATCTTACAGACCTTGACTGGGTGACCCTGGTTAAAGGAAACTAAATGAATGGTCAGTTTTGTTTTGTTTTGTTTATAAAAAGATGTTAAAATAAAGATCCTAGTATAAAAACTTTAAAATCTAAAAAAATATATATTTCCAAAATATTTAAATCTTGTCTTTTTGAACGGAATACTAGTCACACGTGATTTCCAAACCCACAGACCTTCCTGTGTATGATAAAATACTATGTTGCTCTTTAATTTTGTGATTTTCTTTGTTAGTTTATACTCAGGGGGGAAATGATATCTTGAATTTGAAACCAGACATTATAAATAGCATTATCACATCATTTGAAATGTTACGGCGCCATAGAATTATGATAGTCCAGCTCTCGTTTTACAGACTAAGCCTTCAGAGGCTGACTAGTTGCATGTTTGATGGGAAATGCTCTCTGCCAGGTGCTGCAACGTAAGGACCACAAAGACGTCATCCTTGCCCGTAAAAAGTGTACCCGCTGGGTGAGAACCAGGCATAAACAAACCCAAATACAATTTTGTAATGAGGTTATAGAAAGATCCACTGAGTGCTGTGAAGCCCCAGACATGCAAAACTATCCTCAGCCAGGGGCGCTGAGTGACGCCCAAGTAGGGGTGAGTCCTCAGCTGAGACTTACAGAATAAAAAAGAGGTCTTACTTATTCTTTTAGCTTAATTGAAGGCAAAGGGGGCTTATTATGTGATGTATTTTTAAGTCTGATAGATTTCATCAAATGACGATGATGATAGGAGGGGATTGTGTGGGTGAATGGGGGACAGCACCCTAAGCAAAAAGTTTTTTTTTTTTTATATCACATTATTTCTCCCACTGTTATGTCTTTATTTCATCCTCACATGTAATGACAAGAATATAAAACAAATCATTTATTTTACAGAAAGGCTATAATTGAAAGCACAATAAGGACCAAAACAACAAAGCGATATATAAACAGGAAATATTGATGTAAAAATTTAACAATTGATACCAAAGTTGAACAAACTAGTAAACAGAAGTGATAAGTATAGTATGTAAGTGCCATTTCACATTATCATCAGTCTATCTAAAAAAAAAGACAACAGAAAAATGATGTACATAATAGATTGAGAGTCTCATAAAGCTGAAGTATTTAATTTTTTGATGTTAAAATGTTTTAGCTTTATTAAATAATACTAATAACAGATAGTAGTATCTGTTATTTCATGATCTTAATTGCTAAAGTAAAAGTTCTGAAATATTCTTAAGTCAGAAAAGCCATGACCTTGTTACCTAGGCTGCTGTTTTTCTTGTTTCTTCTCCAGCTTACAGGAGCCTCTCTTAAAGCCTCCTGATACCCGCCCCCACTTCAGTCTATATATATCTGTGTCTGAGTGTTAAGGGCCGTGTGCAAGCTGCCCCTGCTGAATGCACTGAACACACCAGAGACCTGGACAGCAGCAAAGCTGGGTCTAAGATCTGCAGTCACTGGCTACAGTTACTGAGATTATTACTGTAGACATTTGCTTATGTGTAGACACGGGCAAAATAGGAGTCAGGGAAAAAGCATGGGTGGCAATTTCTTCAATAAAAACAAAACCATTTAAAGTAAATAACCGACTGATGGTGTGCCAGTAGATTTGTCTTCCTAGTTGAAGAACTTATTTTAATGTTGCCTGTAAATATTTATTTAAAGACAGAAATTCTCTAGGTACATTGTGCATATTCTTGTTTGTTCATTAATCTCCAGTCAGGTTTATTGACTTCATAGTGACAGATATCATCACTATGTCTGTCTGTCTGTGGATTGTGTCTGTAGTGATACTTCTCTGCCACAGACTGACAAAAACCTTTAATCTGGAAAGCTTTGTGTTCCGGACCATATAGCCAAGAGTGATGTCATAATGTTTACCATTTCTGGAAAATCAAGTCAAAGTTCATGGTTCACTCACAGCAAGGCAGCACTTACACCCAAGCAGCACATAAAGAGCACTTATTTATTAATTGATAAGTGATTCCTCTAAATAGACCTTATAGTATTTTATAGAGAAATCTATTCAATACTCAGAAATCAGTTACATTTGTATATACCAATAACAAGCTATCGGAAGGAGAAATCAAGAAAACAATTCCGTTTACAATCGCTTCAAGAACTATAAAATACTTAGG
>NW_017731867.1:611904-617213 GCF_001890085.2 Hipposideros armiger | reverse complement strand
TATATGTATATGTATATATATTTGTATATACAGGGGGTGCCAAAAAATGTATAGACATTTTAAGAAAGGAAAAAACTGTACTAAAATTGTAATACTCAATATATAGCAATAACAAAAGATGAATACAAGTCACGTTTGACTTCTGCAGTTACAAGAGGTGTTCAAAGTGGTTACCATCAGCGTCCAAATAACTTCTGATTATGGCCAACTACTGCTTGAGCATAGATAACATCTCTTAAAATGTCTATACATTTTTTGGCACCCCCGGCATATTTCTTTTTACTTTGTCATTGTCACCGAGAATCCAGCAGTCCTTTCTAGGGTAGTACAGTTTTGGTATTTTCATTGAAACCTATTTAATTCCCAAAAATAATAATTTTGCAAAATGAAAAACTGATACTTTAGAACATTTACATGTACATGTATCATAATTTGCAAATTATATAAAGTTACAGCCAGTGATATTTGATTTAAAAAGGAAAGCTTTTATTTTATATTATAAATTTACCTCGACAGCATTATGCATCCTTAAAAATGATTTCTTAATTGGACTGCTTCAGTAAGAACATTCATCATGTAACTTAGTTTCATAAATGTAATTTAAGATAAATTTAATATCTTGTTTAAACAGCTGAAACAAAAGGCATGGTTTTAATAGATAATTGTACTGTTAATATATTACATTAAGAATCACTTTTATTGCTGTTGTTGATAACCAAAGTTTCTTCCTATATGTATACTTTGGAAAGTTTATGGAAAACTATGAATATATCATAAAACTTTCCTGGTTGAACCAATTTCTAGCAATTAAATCTGTGTATTTGGGAACAAGTGGCACAGATATCAAGAAATATGCAATTAATTTCCATTTCAGCTGGTACAAAGGTTTGAAGATACGTGGGAGCGTGGTTGATTCAGGGACCAGCAAGTTAATTTCAAAATTGTCACGTGGCAGTGATCAGTTACAACAATTAAACATAAATAATTATGCAGGCATGCATACACATGTAAAGCTTATTATTCTGAAGCACACACACGCACGCACGCATGAATTTCTTCTCTTGTTCTGTAATCCATGCAACATTTTGAGCAGAATATGCTCTGTAACAAAAAATTCATGAAGATCTTGTCTTCAATGATGGGGAACATTTTTAAAACAGAGTGGACCTTGTGAGTAAACGCAGTGTCCAGTAAGTGTACCAGAAACCCCAGGAGCTTTGATCAAATGCCAGCTATTATATCATTTATGTTGGTAATCTTTCTTACTGATCTGTGACCTTGACCTTGGTGCTTGTGCCTGTATGTCAAATCTATTTTAGGAATGGGGAGACCATAGTTGAGTTTAATAGGATTTATGCCACAATCTTAAAGGGGGTATGTGTGTACCATTTTCCATTATATTTCATATTTTTATAGAGATTGGAAAATAATATGCTTTTGAAAACTGAAGGAAGCACTAGTTACTTTGAAGAGCTATTGGAAGAGGTTAGGATAAGCTATACCCTCTGTTCACTTTATATTTTAACCCTTTTTTTATACTTATGTGTTACCAAAATAATTTGTTAATGATTATTTTATGTTTCTTAAGAGAAACTTGTTTCTTTGAGAGCAGAAGACAGTGAACACATTAATATTAGTGCTAAATAAATATCATGTGTTCTTTATCATACAATTCTTTTCCTGGATTTTCTAAAATTATAGTTAGAAATAATTTTATTTAACAATTTCTAGATTTCTGTGTTTTTAAGATAATGCAACACAGCATCCAGGAAGGTATTGCATTTTTGGAATAGAAATTTTTTAGCAGTTAGCTCTTTCTCGAGCTCATTTGATTCTGTGAGCCATTTTAACTTAAAATCTCCAACTTTTTCATCTTAATTTTTATTTTTTTTATAAATTATAGAGGCAGAGTAAAATGGATGGTGGATTTTCTTTAATCTGATTCATATACATAAGGCTTCTGAGGATAATTCAGAACAAAGACACTGCTATCAATTCACTGTATCATTTATAGGGGATATTTGTATCTGTCACCAGGACAATTATTTCACCTCTCTCATGAATTTATCTGTATCATTAGGGATCCTAAATCTTTACTTTATTCAGTATGTAGCCATTGTGAGATAACCAAAAGCTCCAGTTTGAACATGAGCTCATATTTAGCTTATAAGTAAACATCTGTTTGAAATTCTGTGACCCCATTGAAGAAAGCATTGAAGATAAATAACTTTAGTGATTTGGATGGGTAAAGGGTATGGCTATTTAAAAATAATTTCCTTCCCCTAGAATTCACTAAAAAGACTATAAAGCATATTGATCTCGGCTGTTACACGTTTTGACAACATATCACCTTTCTGGCTAAAGTGTGTATCATTTTTATCCACTGCAATTTGACAAATTACTTGGAATCATAGAAATAAAATTTTAGAGTTGAAGAGGTCCTCAGATACATAGGCCCTTGTGTTGAACGCTTGAGTCAGTCAAGAAGCAGTGTGTCCTAGTGAATCTCTTTTAATAGGAAATGTGAGTGACGCTAATTTACTCCTATGGAAGAAGCTGACAGCAAGTTAAAGCTGATGGACCTGGAAGTTAGGAGCAAATTTGGCCTTGGGCAGAAGTATGTAATTCCTCAGGTGGCTGTGAAAAGCAACCTGGGCAGCTGTGTTACCCACTGCAGTGTCAGTGGCTTCTGTTACCAATTTCTGAAGACCATATACATCTAAAATGAGAACCCCTAGGAGCGGGCAAGAGCTTATGGTCTGATTTCAAAGGTTGAAGCCCTCAGTTGAGCTTAATGTTTTTTGATAGATTTGTTTCTTTGGTAACCCCACACCTCCGCACCTTTGTACCAGCTGAAAGGGAAATTAAATGTATATTCTTCAACATCTTGGGCCACTGCTTTCCAAATACACCGACTTACCTGCTAAAAATTGGTTCAACCATCAAATTAAACAACTATACATCCATCTTTTGGTAAAGATAATAATAGTACAAAGAAAGCTATTATGTTGGGATTCAGATTATATCAAAGGACATATGCTAACTTTGATTACATTTTTTCTCTAGAATTAGAAATATGATCTGATAAAAGAAATTTCTGGCCTACTTCCGTACTATGTCCTTATTATTCCCTGCTGTGAAATGGTAACAATTGAATATTCCTTTTATCCTTTTTCTTAAACTTTTTTTCAAAAACTTTTAATTTATGAAAAAGATCCAGTGTAGTCTTCACTTTTCAGTGACGCTCCAGGACGCTTATCTGAAATATATCTTTTATTTCTTGTTCTGTGAAATTAAGTGTTGGAATTTATATATTCTAACTCTTCATTGGCCCTTGGTTTAGAAAGTTAATCTTATTCATTTGGATAAAATGTTTGGTGTTATATTCTTTTGATAAATTGTTCCTGGGTTTTTGTTTTCTGTTTAACTTTTAAAACTTTCTTTCAAAATCTCACCTTAGAGAACACCAAGAGTTCTCTAAATTATTTACCTGGGATTTGTATTGTTTAAATAAAAGGATCAATAATTAAGTTTAAAAATAATCAATAATTACTAAGCTATGTTTCTTCTAACCCTTAATAAAACATCTTAATGTTTTTCTTATTTTTTTGTATAAAAAGCATCCCCAGAAATCCACAGTGGAATTTAGATAATATTTTCCAATAGGAGTTATTCTTGAATGCCACAATTAAGTAGCCTTTCAATTACTTGTGCATTTTTAGGAACCAGAGCCAAGAATTCAAATGCTCATTAAAGCAGCGTTGTAGAAATACCTTTAAATTCAATACTCAAACAGGTATTACTTGATAATGCAGAAGAAATTGGAGGAGAGTTCATGAAAACAATTGGAAGATGTGAGGTATTCATTAGACATAATTTAAATAGCATATGAAGTGACTTCATGATGTTTAATCATTGAAATGTGTTTTTAATGTAGAATTTCATTGCAAATAAGATAATTTCCTTTAAAACAGCTGGAGAAAGATCTTTCTCATTATCTATTCTCAACTGAAAATAGTCTTAAACATAAGAATCCTGTTAGATTCATCCTTCATTTATTCAAGTAAAATCTTATTACTTGGACTTTACCACTTTATAAAGTGTTTAAAAATTCAGCAAACTTTTCCTTTGCTGAATAAACCATTTCCAAATAGAAAGTATAAAACACATTGCAATAGAAATAGTTTACTTCAGAGAATAAATATAACAGTCACTTGGTAACTGTTTATATGCGAGTTATTTACAACTGTCCATTTTTCTTTAAAAAAAAAAAGAAAATGTAGCTTTTTAAAAAATACACTCTGAATTCAAGCATTTTAATAGATAGTAAACTAGTCATTGTGTTAAAACTTGATCTTTCCCAAAATTCTCTGTCAATGGTCAAGCTCTGGATATGGTCAAGCTACAATGGAATTCTTTCATGGTTTTGCTTTATTTATTTGTTTTTTTAATAATTCTGCCTTGCCATTACAGTAATGGTTTCACTGCATGCTAGTGGACCAGTAAAATGTCAATTTTATACAATGTAAAAGATAGATAGAGAGAGAGAGAGAGAGAGATAGATAGATAGATAGATAGATAGATAGATATGGATAGATAGATATCTAGGTATATATATAGATATAGATATAGATATAGATATCTTTTTTGTCTCTTCATTTGTTCATAGGCATTTGGGTTGCTTCCATATCTTGACTATTGTCAAAGTGCTGCCATTATTGTGGGTGTGCATATAGATTGGGTATAGAAGAAGCCAAATTCTTAAATGTGTGTTGACATAGATATTTTTAACTGAATATTCTCAAGTAGTGTTAAACACCTGGCAACATTCTTAAGTTTTATATATATTTAACACACACACACACACACACACACACACACACACACATACACACATACACACACACACACACATAAAGTGAAATAAGCAAAATATATATTGGTGACTAAAAATAACATGGTTGTCTTTTTACTAAAAGAAAATGAGTTGCACTAATACTAACTTAATTTTAACCAATTGTTACCTTAAGAAGCATATTCATTAGATGGTGGTAATATTTTACATTCATAATAGCCCTAATATGTGTAGCTCCCAATGAACTATAATTGTATCCAAGTCTCATGCCTCCTTTTCTTTTTTTCCTAAATTTTCTGAATTAAAATCAGTACTATAGAAATGAAAAGGCAAGACTTAGAAAAGGTATAGAAAGGATTGTTATTGATTTCTCCCACATTGTTGTTGAAGGGATAGAAAAGAAAGTTATCTTAAGAAATTTGATTCACTCAGTTCCCTGAAGAATTTTTTTTTT
>NW_017731867.1:556501-611784 GCF_001890085.2 Hipposideros armiger | reverse complement strand
CTACATACGGTAGCCCATGGCAACCCACTGCCACAGGGGCTGCAGCCTACGCCGTCGCCGGCGACTCACAGCAGCCCAGCTCCAGGTCGAGCTGTCGTCCAGCATCTTAGCTGTGGAGGGCAGTGTCACTGGCCCTCACATGTGGGATCCGAACCGGGGCCCTCTGGCATCCCAAGCCAGCTCCCAACCACCGCGCCACTCGGCCGGCCCTCCCTGAAGAATTTTTAATTGTAGGGTCCGAGTGAATTTAGGCCTTGAGTAGTCTCAGAATTCCTACTTTCTCAGGCACTTCATTTTCTGCTAGAATGGTGGTAGCTGTGGCCACTGAGTGGCACCTGAAGCAGTCTCTAACCTAAGTAATCACAATCTTTGATTTACTGATTCATTTTATTAAAAAACAGGGTTCTATGTGAAGCTCTTTTTCCTCTCACTGCTACATGTAATTGGTGCTGCTTATAGAATTCTTTTCAAAAAAATGAATGAAAAGTAACTACCTTGACTTAGACAAAATTTTCTCCCTTCAAGTCTATTCTAAATTTGTTTCTTGCCCACTTTTCTACAGCGATGTGATAGCTTAGTGTATACACATAGTTGTATTTATACGTATTATAGTAACCATGTTTTCTAAATTAAAAATTGATGCAAGTACTCTAACATATTCTTAATTACAATTTTTATTTAAATATCTTCTAAAAATATTTTCAAATAACAGATAACATTTTAATTTATTTATACTTATTCATACAAAGTCACAAAAATGAAATAGCATGGGTGGGGAGAAGAGCTTTTTATATTAGGAACATCCTTGAAACTTTGGGTTACAGGTTTACCTGTAACCTTTCTACTGTATCTGGTAGGAATGGACCTCAATATTAAATTTTCTTTTTTTAAATATTTTATTGGGGAATTGGGGAATGGGAACAGATAAGTTGCTGTCCTTTTGTTCTTCAGTCTAGTTGTGGAGGACCTTGCTTCATTGGCCCAAGTTGGCACCATCATTGCGCTTTTCCTGGACGAGGCAGATCAGTCACCGGCTTCTGGAGGGCCGCTCACAGCGGCTTGAGGGCCGCTCACGCTGGCTGCTGGCCGCTCACGCTGGCTGCTGGCTACACATGGTAGCCCATGGCAACCCACTGCCACAGGGGCTGCAGCCCACGCCGTTGCCGGCGACTCCCGGCAGCCCAGCTCCAGGTTGAGCTGTTGTTCAGCATCTTAGCTGTGCAGGGCGGTGTCACTGGCCCTCATATGTGGGATCCAAACCGGGGCCCTCTGGCATCCCAAGCCAGCTCTTAACCACCGCACCGCTCAGCCGGCCCTCAATATTAAAATTTTTATATAGAGCACATAAGTAAAAATTTGAAGCAGACACATTAAACCTTTGATAGATCTGCATGAGCAGCTAAAGAATCACTCTGCTGTTTTTAACATCATGGTAAAAATTAGGGGTAAATAAGTTTGTGATTTATATTTAAATGTTTATGAACATGACTAAGACTGTCACACTTTCCACAGCCCTACAAAATAACCTTATATTTGTTATTAGCTTCATTTCTGTGAAAACAGAAATTCTGAAAATTACTTATGGATATCTGATATTTGGAGGATGTTGTCAGAAGTGAACCTGTTTTATAGGCCCCAGGCCTATGTCAGACTCATCGGATGGGTCCATGTCATGGGCATTTCTTTTCCTTATTGTGCAGTTCTGCTTTTATTCCTTCCTAAGTTCCTAATAATGTAAGGAAGCTAATTCCAGCTCCCTTATAGAGCCGTATTGCTATAAAAGAGAGTTAGCATTCACATTACTTTGCAGAATAGTAATGAAAATTCAAAAGCTTGGTGGGTTTTGGAAGGCAGTTATATAATATTAAAGTATTTTCTCTAAATGATTTGATCATTTTTACAGTATGGATTCATTCATAGGATTTCCAGGAGAGTTCCAATTTAATAGTAACGGCAATAATTACTAAATAAGTGAGTATAATGCATATATATATATATATATATATGCATTATATATAATGTTATATATATACACACACATATAAACTTACAAGTACTGTATTTTGTATCATAGCACAATTCTAGTTCTGCACTTAACTATTTTTTATTTTTATTTTTTTAGAACACTGGTGTTTGCATTTAATGAGGAACAAAAACTGAAGGAGGAGGAGCAGGACAGTGACTGAGGGTTCGCGCCGCTTGCCGCTGCAGACCTCCACGTTAAGGAATTCTGCTGCTGCCTCTTGCTTAGGAGTTGATCAGCTCTGTGATCAGACTGCATAGGAGGGAGCCTGCCTTTTATCTTGTCATTGTCAGAAGAAATCGTGGTCGGAATGTAACAGTACATCACTGTTTAATTGCTATGGAAGGTGGTGAACTGACTCTCACTTATTAAAGTTACATCTCACTCACCCACAGAAAACCATTTTTTAAAGTGAATAGAAACCAAGCCCTTGTGAACACTTCTATTGAACATGACTCATGGAGAAGAGCTTGGCTCTGATGTGCACCAGGATTCTATTGTTTTAACTTACCTAGAAGGATTACTAATGCATCAGGCAGCAGAGGGATCAGGTACTGCCGTCGACAAAAAGTCTGCTGGGCGTAATGAAGAAGATCAGAACTTTAGCATTTCTGGTAATGCCTTCCCCACCTGCCCAAGTAATGGTCCAGTTCTCAACACACATGCATATCAGGGATCTGGCATGCTGCATCTCAAAAAAGCCAGACTGTTGCAGTCTTCTGAGGACTGGAATGCAGCGAAGCGGAAGAGGCTGTCTGACTCCATTGTAAATCTGAACGTCAAGAAGGAAGCTTTGCTCGCTGGCATGGTGGACAGTGTGCCCAAAGGCAAGCAGGACAGCACGTTGCTGGCCTCTCTGCTTCAGTCGTTCAGCTCGAGGCTGCAGACTGTTGCTCTGTCGCAACAAATTAGGCAGAGCCTCAAGGAGCAAGGATATGCCCTTAGCCACGATTCTTTAAAAGTGGAGAAAGATTTAAGGTGCTACGGTGTTGCATCAAGTCACTTAAAAACTTTGTTGAAAAAAAGTAAAGCTAAAGAGCAAAAGCCTGATACCAATCTTCCTGACGTGACTAAGAACCTCATCAGAGATAGGTTCGTAGAGTCACCTCATCATGTTGGACAAAGTGGAGCAAAGGTCATGAGTGAACCCTTGTCATGTGCTGCAAGATTACAGGCTGTTGCAAGCATGGTGGAAAAAAGGGCGAGTCCTGCCACTTCACCCAAACCTAGTGTCGCTTGTAGTCAGCTAGCATTACTCCTTTCAAGTGAAGCCCATTTACAGCAGTATTCTCGGGAACATGCTTTAAAAACACAAAACGCAAACCAAGCGGCAAGTGAAAGACTTGCTGCTATGGCCAGATTACAAGAAAATGGCCAGAAGGATGTTGGCAGTTTCCAGCTCTCAAAAGGAATGTCAAGCCATCTTAATGGTCAAACAAGGACACCATCAAGCAAATTAATGGCCAGCAAAAGTACATTTCAAAACCCAATGGGTATCGTTCCTTCTTCCCCCAAAAATGCAGGCTATAAGAACTCACCGGAAAGAAACAACGTAAAACAAGCTGCTAATAATAGTTTGCTTTTACATCTTCTTAAAAGCCAGACCATACCTAAGCCAACGAATGGACACAGTCACAGTGAGAGAGGAAGCCTTTTTGAGGATAGTAGCACGCCTACAACTCTTGATGAATACTCAGATAACAATCCTAGCTTTACTGATGATAGCAGTGGTGACGAAAGTTCTTACTCCAACTGTGTTCCCATAGACTTGTCTTGCAAACACAGAACTGAAAAACCAGAACCCAGCCAACCTGTTTCTCTGGATAACTTAACTCAATCCTTGCTCAACACCTGGGATCCCAAAGTCCCTGACGTAGATATCAAAGATCAAGATACCTCAAAGAATTCTAAGCTCAGCTCACACCAGAAAGTAACACTTCTTCAATTGCTACTTGGCCACAAGAATGATGAAAATGTAGAAAGAAACAACAGCCCTCAGGAAGTACAGAGCGATGTGACAAAGTTCAGCACACAGACTTACATGAGGACTTCTGTCATAGAAAGCCCCAGCACACACAGGACTACTCCAGTCAGCACTCCGCCGTTACTTGCATCCACCAAAGCAGAATCTCCCATCAACCTCTCCCAGCATTCTCTGGTCATCAAATGGAATTCTCCACCATACGCCAGTGGCACTCAGTCTGACAAGCCAGCGAATACCGTATCGAACCACTTGATGGACCTTACAAAAAGCAAAGAATCGCAAGGAGAGAAACCAGTCCAAAATGAAGGTGCACAAAACTCTGCCACTTTCAGTGCCAGTAAACTGTTACAGAATTTAGCGCAATGTGGAATGCAGTCTTCCACTTCAGGGGAAGAGCAGAGACCCAGTAAGCAGCTGCTGAGTGTAAATACAGATAAACCCATGGGTATGATCGATAGATTAAGTAGCCCTCTGCTCTCAAATAAAACAAATGCAGTTGAAGAAAATAAAGCATTCAGTAGTCAAGCGACAGGTTCTGAACCAAGACTTTCTGGTTCTGAAATAGAAAATCTGCTCGAAAGGCGCACTGTCCTCCAGTTGCTCCTGGGAAACCCCAACAAAGGGAAGAGTGAAAAGAAAGAGAAAATCCCTTTAAGAGATGAAAGTACTCAGGAACATGCAGATAGAGCTTTAAGTGAACAAATATTGATGGTAAAAATAAAATCTGAGCCTTGCGATGACTTACACATTCATAATACAGATGTGCACTTGAGCCATGATGCGAAGGGCGCCCCATTCTTAGGTATGGCTCCTCCCGTGCAGAGAAGCGCAGCTGCCTTACCAGCTCCCGAGGACTTTAAATCGGAGCCCATTTCACCTCAGGATTTTTCTTTCTCAAAGAATGGCCTGTTAAGTCGATTGCTGAGGCAGAATCAAGAGAGTTACCTGGCAGATGATCTGGACAACAGTCACAGAAATAGTGAACTGGCACTCTTAGAATCAAAGAATCTTTACATGGTCCCTAAGAAAAGGAAGCTTTATGCTGAGCCATTAGAAAATCCACTTAAAAAGATGAAAAATCACGTAGTCGATGCTGCAAGCAGCCCCAGTGCTCCAGAGGTCCTGTATGGATCCTTGGTTAACCAGCAAGAGCTGAAACTGAGCAGAAATGATCTCGAATTTAAGTATCCGGCCAGTCATGGGTTGGCCAGTGAAAGTGAGCATAGGAGCTGGGCCAGAGAGAGCAAAAGCTTCAATGTTCTGAAACAGCTGCTCCTCTCAGAAAACTGTGTGAGAGATTTGTCCCAGCCCAGGAGTAACTCTGTCATTGAGAGTAAAAAGAAAGGACACAAAAATAATGTGACCAATAGCAAACCTGAATTCAGCATTTCTTCTTTGAATGGACTGATGTACAGTTCCACTCAGCCCAACAGTTGCATGGATAACAGGACATTTCCATACCCAGGAGTGGTAAAAACTCCCATGAGTCCTCCTTTTCCTGAGCAGCCCTTGGGCATTGCGGGGTCGAGACCAGAATGTGGGCTTTTGAATGGGTGTTCCATGCCCAGTGAGAAGGGACCCATTAAGTGGGTCATTACAGATGTGGATAAGAATGAGTATGAAAAAGACTCTCCGAGACTGACCAAAACTAACCCGATACTGTATTACATGCTCCAGAAAGGAGGCAATTCTGTTACCAGTCGAGAAACACAGGACAGGGACATTTGGAGGGAGCCTTCATCTGCTGAAAGTGTCTCACAGGTTACAGTCAAAGAAGAGTTACTTCCTGCTGCAGAAACTAAAGCTTCTTTCTTTAATTTAAGAAGCCCTTATAATAGCCATATGGGAAATAATGTCTCTTGCCCACACAGCACAAATGGAGAAGTTTATGGACTTCTGGGAAACGTGCTAACAATAAAAAAAGAATCAGAATGAAATGTACCTGCCATTCAGCTTTGGGTCTTTTTAAAACTAATTAGTATGAACTTGACATCTGTATAAATAAGAGCATGATTTGAGAAAAGCATGGTATAATTGAAACTTTCATTTCTAAAAGTATTGGTTACTGGTGATGTTTAAATATGCATACTACTTTTTGCTTTATGTTAGATGTCATGAGGAAACTACTGAACTAGCAATTGGTTGTTTAACACTTCTGTATGCATCAGACAACTGTGAGTAACCTATGAATTAAATTCTTTATAATCACACATAATAGGCATAAATTAAAATATAAATTTCCATCCATAGTGGATTAATGCATTTTGCTGCCTTTAGTGGGGTACTTTATTTTGCTTTCAGAAGTCAGCTTACATAACACATTTTTTAAAGTCCAAATTGTTAATAACTCTTTAAAGGATAATTATTGAATAAAATACCTAGTGCCGATTCACTTTTCATTATCCGATTCAAAGATAAAGTAGAAAATATATGCTTACGTTTTTCACTTTTGCTAAAAAACGTATTTATTTTTAACCCTTGGAAAGGGTTTTGTGGTTCCCAATGTGTCAGCCCACCCTAGTCCTTTTCAATATGTATTTCTTTAAACCTTGTACTACTTAGTAAAAATTGATTACAATTGATGGAAGTTTGATAGATCCTTAAAAAAAAAGGCAGATTTCCATTTTTGTATTTTAACTACTTTATTAAATTAATATTCCTCCTTTTACAAAATTAGGAAAGTTAACATTTATCTTCAGATGGTTTCCTGAATAGTTAATATTTAAGGAGTTGTTTTTAACAGAAGCAAAATGGCTTTTCTTTGGATAGTTTTCACCATCTCTTGTAAGAGTTACTTATTGCCATTACTGTGGTACCTGTGAGTCTTAGGGCGGGGGTTTCCTAAAGCTGGACTCAGACCACCCGCGTTAGAATCATCTGGGGCATTTGTTTTTAAAATGCAGATTCCTAGGCAGCATCTCAGCTCTACAGAACAAGAATCTCTGCTAAGCGGACCTGGGAACCTTCATCTGCATTTAAGAAGAAACTCCCTAGGTGTTTCTTCTACACACTGAAGTTGGAGAACCATTGCTTATAACTAACTTTTCTCAGAACACAGGACTGTAAAAAAAACTATTTGATGCCTGTATTTTCCCCAGTACAGTCACACATCAACTAAATATTTGCAATATTGTAGTTCATATATTACCGTTATATCTTTGGATATCGGGTTCAGAACACTTTTTATGACAAAAATACTGGGTGGAGGGGACAACTTTCATATCTGGCTCAACATCTCAGGAAAATCTGATTATTTTTGTGTTCTAATGAATAACATCTACTTAACTAGCCTTAGGGATGGAAAACAGGGCCACTTAACCAAACTCAGGTGATTCCAGGATGGTTTGGAAACTTCTCCTGAAAACATCCTTAACTTCTATTAAAATCATTGTCCTAAGAACAATGCTGACAAAGATGAAAACATTTATTTCAAACCCAAGAAAGGCACTAAACTCAGATCGATTAAACAGAAAAGTACAAAGGGCACATATACTTGACAGAAGAGAATTGTACACAGTCACTCCATTGATCTGTTATTTTTAAAATAGTGGTTAAAATTAGTAAACAATGATTTTTTTGTCTTGGAAGAACTTATTGAGCCACATGGGGTTTCAATCATGAAACAAGTCTGTTTTTTTAAGTTCAGTTTTTATAACCCACAATTCATTCACCAGATATTTTTGTTTTTAATTTTGAACCAGGTTAGCAACTGATCTATCAAAAAAAAAAATGTTATATAATCAACTGTTATTAGAAGGAAATCTATTTGAAGTTGTTCTACTTGAAGTTATTTCTAAGATTTTTATATTAATGAGTGTTATTTCTTAATATGATCTAAAACCCTAAATGATTATTTTTTTTCTCAAAATGATTTGTAAATAGGTACTGGATATATTGTAAAATAATAGTCAGGAGTGCTACATCATGGAGAGATGAAGGCGTATGTTTATTCTGAAATGAAAATTCCACTGGCCAATGAATATAATCTACTCCATCCCATATTTACTGTGTGGCAATCTTATTGTCGACACTATATAAATAAACTTTTAAACAAGTCTTTTTTTTTCTGCCATTGTAAAAGATCTGGAGCGTTAGAGATATACTAGAAAAAATGGGCTTTTACAAGGAGGTGAAATTTAGGTCAGGGAAAAGAATATCAAGGGCCAGCATTGCTATTTGGTTTGTTTGTTTGGGTGGGTGGTTGGTTGTTTTTGTCGTTTACAGTTAAAGGAATGAAGATATGTAATACATAAATAAACATAACCACACAGAATGCTATTCTGATTTACTAGAGAATGTCCCCAGTTTGATTTCAGGATGATTTTAAAGAACAGAAAAGGCATACATCCATAAATTATCTTTGTTTATGCATATGTAGATAAAGGATACACACTTTCAAGGACTATTTTAAATATCTAGATAAGTTCTTCCTAATAAATTCATTTGTGAAAGGGTACTACAGCTCTCATTGACATCAGTAAGGTAGCATTACCTGTTTATTCTCTGCTGCATCTTACGGAAGAGTAAACTGGTGAGAGTATATATTTTATATATATATATATATATATAATTGTGTGTGTATATATATATATATATATATGTATATGTATATATATATATATATATAGACTTGTTACATGAAGATGTTAAAATCGGTTTTTAAAGGTGATGTAAATAATGATTTCCTTAATGAAAAATACATATTTTGTATTGTTCCAATGCAACAGAAAAGCCTTCTAATCTCTTTGGTTTCTGTATATTCCATGTATAAGTGTAAATATAATCAGACAGGTTTAAAAATTGTGCATGTATGTATACAGTTGCAAGTCTGGACAAAATGTATAGAATAAACCTTTTATTTAAGTTGTGATTACCTGCTGCATGAAAAGTGCATGGGGGACCCTGTGCATCTGTGCATTTGGCAAAATGTCTTAAGTCAAATCAGATGTTCATCCCAACATGACAGTATTCCATTTCTGGACATGACTTCTGTGGTTTAAGCTTTGTGAAAGAATGTGCTTTGAATCCAAGGGTCTTAAAATTTTTTAAATCAAGTCAACCACTTTTCAACATAGAGAGTCCACACAACTACTTTCATGAATTTTTTAATCCCATTGGAAATGTAATATTATACCAGGAGTATTCCAAGATACTGGAATACAGGCACATTACCATTCATGGTATGAATTCTGGGGTTTACACAGCCAATTTTGATGTGATCTACTCAGTAATATAATTTGTCATTTTTATTAGAAACTTAATTTCTTCATGTGATGTCATGAAACTGTACATATTGCAGTGTGAATTTTTTTGTTTTGTTTTTTAATCTTTTAGCGTTTACTTCCTGCAGTGAATTTGAATAAATGAGAAAAAAATGCATTATCTCTGGTTCCAAACGACTGTTATTGTGTGGATTTTTCTCTGGTTTTTAGGTTTTCCATAAACATAAAAGTCTCTGGTCATGAAAATAGCAGTAAGTTTCCAGGATGCTTTGCCCTTCTCAGAAACATAAAATAACAAAAGAAGAAGGCGCCTGTGAGTCACTGTATCTAGAGATAGGGCAGTTGAAGCATAGCTCACGAAGATGGCCTTTGGCCGGCACTGCCTGGCCTGGATTCTGTACTCGATGTGTGACTGGAATGACCACTGTAGATTTTTCGAGGGGGAAAGAGTCTGTCCCGTGTTCAAAAATAAAGTGATTTGATATATATTTGTTCTAAGATAATGTTTTATTAGAAGGTGTTTTTTTTTATCCAAGTTTCAGTGGGTGTTAAGTTTATTTTAAATAAAAGAAATACAGTAAAACCTTGGGTTGCGAGTAACTTGGTTTGCGAGTGTTCTGTAAGATAAGCAAACATTTGTAATACATTTTAACTTGGTAAACGAGTGATGTCTTGCAATACGAGTAGTTTGTTCTGGAATGAATTATGCTTGCAAATCAAGTACATTTTAATTTGGTAAACAAGCAATGTCTTGCAATACGAGTAGTTTGTTTCCGGAACGAATTATGCTCGCAAACCAAGGTATTACTGGAAGGCCTTCAGTCATTTTTCAAAAATGAATGCACATGCACACATACATATGTATATATATACTGTATGTGTACAGATAATAAGCTGAGAATAAGTGATACACCTATGTAATAAGTAATAAAGACCAATTTATTTTAAAAAAGAAAAACTATTTGGGAACTGATGGCCTGGGAATTTTTATTTTTACAAATACATTATCAATGATAGTTTAGGAGAAAGACATTTTCCCAAAGATGAGTTTCTATTTTCTGACACTAAAATAGGCCTATTATAATCTAACAGTGAAAATCTTGCAGCTTCTCTCCTAACAAGCTTATAAACAATGCCTAAAAAATACCCAAGTAATAGAAATATGTCCAGCTTTTCTACATTATAAAAATACTGAAAAGTTACACCTTGCTGTGTGTGTAGACACTGTCATCAGAATCAGAGATGCACAGCCGTGTTTTATTTATTGGTTTATATGGTGGAAAAAATATAACTGTGTCAAGGAATAAGGTGTCTAAGAGGGGTTTTAAGAAGAGAACCAACCACCAGTTAGTAATATGGAGGGTCTTTAATGATCAAATCCGATTATGATCACTCATGCTATGCACAGTTCTACTTCAAGCTTGTTAATGTGGAAATCTCAATTTTGAAAATTTTCTTAGACCATTGATATCACTAAACTATGACCTGTTTGGTTACAGAAAATAGGTTATAAATGTTTATTAAACATGCCATGTTTTGTTTATTCCATAAAACGAGAAGTATCTAATAGCACCTTGTAAGGGTTGATGGAGGAATCTATCTGTTAGCATCATTTAGCATTAATTTACTACTTTGTGTCTCTAAATGTTTGGTACAATAATATTTACAACATGCCATCTCCTTAGGTAAGTGAAATAACAGGATTAATACACTCTTCAGTTGGTAGCAGAATAATTGGAAATACAATTCAAATCCCATAGATTCCAGTCCCAGGGAAGTGCTACAGCACTTATGTCCTCTTTGAAGAGTCTAAAAGTAAACCTTTCCAACAATAACCCAAATTTTAAGTAGTATAATTCTGCAGTGAGAAGAAGAGGATTTTTGAGCCATTCCTGTTTTTTTACAGCCCTTTTATTGGCTCAGACCTAGACAGTCTTCAATTTTTCAGTCTTTGCTTTTATCAGACCTCATGGTAGGTGCTCTAAACTTTGAGAAGTTGGCAATCCTTTTGGACTGTTTTGCTCATTTTTGCTGATAAACATTCCCCTCCGAGATCACATCTGGACGAGGAAATGATGCAGTATTGTATCATTTGTATGGGTGTCAGCCTTGTATTTTTTGAAAGCCACACCAACAGGGCCACATGGTGGGTACATTTTTCTGAGATTGTATTTTCCCTTAGCTAATTGATATGGAATAATTTAAGGATAGAACAATGAGGTGATTTTCTTACAATTAAAAAACTAGTTTCCTCCAAACTCTGGAAGGGTTGAATCTGACAGCCATTGTAGCTACTCTTCATAAACAAGCTGCAAATCCTTGTAAGACTTCTAGCACCATGTTGGGTGTGCCAGTTAGCCTTGCTATATTTTGTAGTGTTCCCTTTGACTTCTGACCTTGCCTGCATTTTCACATTTTGAGTCATTTGCCCACCACCTAACACCTTACTGCCAATCAGCACCAATCATTCCAGTGCTCAAACCTTCCCTTCACTGTTTCCTGAACATATCAGCCTTCTTGGCACTAGTGCCTTCAGTCATGTAACAACATTCTCTGACTAAAATACTCCCTTCCATTGCTCTCTATTCCTTGTAAACTTCTCTTTGCCTTTAAATATTTAAGAAGATTACCTCCTCAAAGTAGCCCTCCCTCTGTGATTCCTCTAGGCAAAGAAAGCATGGTGCTCAGCCCTCTACAATCCCATAATGTTTTTTGTGGAGCTTCCTTATTGCACCCATTAGAGTAGTGAACAACATACCTCGTTTTTCTTCTAAAGGCAGGTAGTGTGTCATCTCAGTCTCCTTATATTCAGTACCAAGTCCAAATCCTGATACATAGCACTGTAATAAATAAATGCCCAATCAGAGAATGAATGAAAGATGATCTCTTCACACGCACAAAAATGAAAGGCTGCCTCCCCCTCCCTGGTCTCCCAAGCCAACAAGGTGATTTATAAGATAGGGACACATCTATTTCCCTAAAGCAATGCCCAGCCTCCCAGCCACCTCTAGTCCTTAGGGTTCATGATCTCTGTGAGCCAACCCAGACATTCTTCCTCTGCCTTGTCTAATAAATGCTATCTGCTGGAAATTCCTGATAAGAGGAACAGGTTCTTGAAAGGAAAATAGGAACTTCAAGAGTTTTGTCAATAAAGGGGACTAGTTTACCGTATCTTCCTACAAATAGCAGTGAGCATCTTAGAAGCTTTGCCTTTAGCTGGGAAGCTATCAACTTTTCCAAATATTACTGTGCTCAGATAGGCCTGAGACAAGAAAGTGTGGCCTCTCCTCACAGTCATGAATATACAAGGTGTGATCAAACTATGGTGAATGTTTAAATAAAAAAATTATTACAGTAAGACACACTGCCATTAATCCCCCTTAAAATACTCCCCCTCACTTTGAACACACATATCCCATCGTTCTTGCCACTTTCTAAAGCAGTTCTGGAAGTCACTTTCGTGAGTGTCTTTAGTTGCATTGTCGTGGCTGCCTCAATGGCCAGAATCATTTTTACTTTGGGGAAGAACCAGAAGTCGCACAGTGCCAGATCTGGTGAATAAGGTGGATGAGGACACACCATAATGTTTTTATTTGACAGAAATTGCCATATACCAGAAGCGATGTGTGACACAGAGTGTTGTCATGGAGGATGATTTACAGCACACTTTAAAACATACCTTCTCTCAACTGTAACTCACACCCAACTGACTGCATGGAACAAGTTGAAACTTGTCACACACTGTTACTAAGGTTTGATGGGTGCCGCTTCCCGTATTGAAGATCCCTGCCTTTCCTTTGGATGTCACTTGGCAGCAGCATTCACCATATTTTCTGTTCACAACGGAAAGCACTTCTGGTACGGCAATCTCTGTCAAATAAAAACAGTACAGTGTGTCCTCATTCACCTTATTCACTGGACCTGGCACCGTGCGACTTCTGTCTCTTCCCCAAAGTCAAAATGACGATGAAAGGTAAACATTTTGAATCAATTCAGGACATCGAGGCAGCCCAACAGCACAACTAAAGGCACGAAAGAAGACTTCCGAAACTGCTTCAGAAAATGGCAAGAGCGATGGAATAAGTGTTTTTGAAATGAGGGGAATTAATTGCAATGTGTCTTTTACTGTAATATTTTTTTAATTAAACATTCACCGTGTTGTTTGATCACACCTTGTATGTTCGTGCTCCAAAGGGCTACATTCTCCTGAACTACCCAGAACTACCCAGGCAGAACATGCTGTCTCTGTGAGAGTGGCACAACTAACTCCTTGGTAAGACCCTCACTAGGGTAAGAGCTGGAATTATCATTAAGCTATTTCAGGTCCTCAGAGAAAATTGGGTCCCTGTGGTGTGGAAATGCAAGAAACCAGTGCCACATATAAACTTGTCCACTAGCATGAACATTCATTAGAGGTCTTTGGTGGTGGCAACTTAGTTAAGAGTATTAGAAAAGTAACACATTTGTTCCACTAATTAAGGACCATCAGTAGGTCCTGAATAAAGGTGTGTTAAATTGATGTGAAAGCAGACACTCATTTCTTTCATATGTGTGGAACTGTGCCTGATAGATGTAATTTCTTTTTATTCTGATATAAAATGAATGTAATAAACATTTTTTTAAACTGTTGAATTTTATTTTTCCAGAAGAAAATACATTTCCTATTCCCAACCCCCAAGAGAGTAATTAAGGTCTTGGTTGAAATCAAACTTGTTATATGTCCAAGTGGCAGTGGAAAATCCAAATGCAAAGCATATTCAGAATGAGGAGATTGATTTGCAGTAGGGATAGAATTCTTCCCTTTCCCTAGCCAAGTGGGACTGATAAAACATGACTCATTGTGATTTCTGCCCAGTATAAGGCCATGGGGAAGAAACAGATGGAAATGTCTGGCTTCCAGAGTGTCTTTCTCAAATAAAGGGGACGTTTTCACGAGGGTGTTTATGTAATCAGAGGGACCTTAGAGAGGGTTAGATGTATTTAGAGGGAGGATGGAGAAATTTGAAACACAGTGTCCCTAGTTTTGCTAAGGAAGCGGGGACCCTCCCTAAGCTGTTCTCTTCCTATGAGCTCCTTTCTAGCTTGAGCAAATCAAGAAGGCTTCTAATCTTAGCTATATTAATAGAGGGCAATCATACGCATACTTGCATCAAAGGAAAGGACTTCCTAGTGAGTCTGGACACTTAAAATCAGATTTTTCCCAGCATTTCTTCATCCTTGGGCAAGGTTATAGACTTGTAGAACTGGGGTATGATGTATTAAGGGTGAGGTGATCCCACTGAAGTTGTAACTGATAGTAATATGAGGAAGGCTCCCAGAAGCTTAGGGTCTTTGAGAAGTCAGAGTGCAACTGGTAAGATAATAGTGATATTTATTGTACTAGGTGAATGGAACCATGGAACACACAGAGGCGGCTTCTGATCATTAACAAGTAAATCTTACTGAAGCAGGAAACAAGTCAGAGCCTCCTACTTATCAGATTGCTTTCTTCCTCCCCTCCCCCTCCTCCTCCCCCTCCTCCTTCTCCTCCTCCTTCCCCTCTTCCTCCTCCTCTTCTTCCTCCTCTTCCCCATCCTCCTCCTCCTCTTCCTCCTCCTCCTCCTCCTCTTCCTCCTCTTCTCTTTTTCTCTCTGTAATCAATTTATGGTGATATATTTGACATATAATTCACCTATTTAAAGCATACAATTAAATGATTTCTAGTATATTCCTGAAGTCACTATAATAAATTTAGGAACATTTTCCTCACCCCCCCAAAAAATTCCATTTCTTCCCATTGCCTTAGATAACCACTAATCTACAATAGTTTCTGTCTCTGTAGATTTACATATTCTGGATGTTTCATATAAATGGAAGCATAACATGTGATCTTTTCTGAATGGCTTCTTTCACTTAGCTTAATGTTTTCAAGATTCATCCATGTGGTAACATGTTCATTCTTTTTTAATGCTGAACAATTTCCCATTTTATGTATATGTCATGTTCTATTTATTCCTTTATCAGTTGGTGGATATTTGAGTGGTTTTCATTTTTAGGTATTATGAATAACTGTGCTAAGAACTTTGTTGTAGTCACTCTTCAAAAACAGGATGGACAACCAACCAAAATTTGGTTTGGTTATTGCCATATATGCACAATTAGGATATGAAGTTAATTGACTGTAAATCTGAGGGTTTATCTCTGGACTCTCAAGTCTATTCCATTGATTAATATGATTATTCCATGCCAGTTCCACATCATCTTGATTACTGCAGCTTTGTAGTCATTTTTTTAATCAAGAAGTGTAAGCCCTCCAAATTTGTTTTTCGTTTTCAAGATTGGTTTTGTTATTGTTTTGTAAATTTACATGTGAAGTTTAGAATAAGACTGTCAATTTCTTCAAAAGTGGTAGCTAAGATTGTGTTGAATTTGTTCATCAATTTGTGGAGTGTGCTATTTTAACAATTAATCTTCTAATCTATGAACATAAGGTGTATTTCCATATATTTAGGTCTTTAATTTCTTTCTGCACAGTCACTCTGGTTTTAGCATGGCTCTCTTTGACAGTCTCTTTCCCTCTGCTCTCTCGGTTAAACTGTCTGCCACTTTTGGTATAAATTTGGGCCCTTTTTCAAAAATAGTTTTTGAGGCCAGTCTTTGAGATTCGTTCTGTTCCCAGGAGGGCTCTTCTTAGTGTCTCTTCCTGGTGCTCTCAGGTCAACTAGCTAGCCGACGGTTTAATTGGTTGTTATGGAGCTACCCGCCTCTCTCAATTGCTTAGCACCAAGACATTTATTGTTTTTGAGAACAATTTAGGCTTGAGCCCTCTCACATTCTGTTCTCAGTGAAGAGCTCTTTGTTCTTCTAGCTTGCCTCAGGACTGTGGGCAAAATTTCTGAGCCACTGCTCCATTGCTGAGGCAGAAATAGTGGCCTGCATCTCTCAAAGTACCACTCTTGCTTTATAAGTAAGGTACTCGGTGGGGATGATAGCCTCTGATCTTCTCAGCTTACCATTACTGATAGGGAACCTCTACCATGTGAGTGAGCTGGGGTTAGGGGAATCAAAGCCAAATATTCTTGGCCTGCCACACTTAAGGTAGACTCTCTGCCCTTAGACTGGAAGCTGGGTAGAGGAAGAGAGTCCTTGACTTTCAGTGGCACTCACCTATAATTTAGCCCTTGTGACAAAGAGCTTTCCAGGTGATAGGAAATGTGGGTGACATGGCCCTTTTAAGGAGAAACTGACACCTTTAACTGTGAGTGGGGGAGAGGAATCCTCCTCAGCCACACCCAACTTGATGGCGCTTCCATCACACTAAGCTAAGGCAGACAAGGAGGAGCATGTCATGGCTCAAATGCCATAGAGTCTCACTGTTCTTACCAAGATTTAATAGAGATTTTCTTGCAAAAATGTTTCTTCATTTGCTGTATGCCCTTAAGAAAAATTTCAGGGCATTTTAAAAAAATAATTTAACCAGTTATATTGTGTTTCTGGGGAGTTGGTTTGCAGAGCTCCTCATGCTTACATTCCCTAAGTAGATCCGTCCTACTTATCTTATTTCTGACCACCCAATAAATGTACTCAAAGCCACATTCCTCCAAAGTCATCTGCTTAAACAACAATGTGCTGTAGCATTATTTCTATTCACAGAATGTCATATTTCCAGTCTTGAAATCAAAATGATATGCTATTTTGAAGACACTTTTCCTCCCTCCCATTAACCATAATTTACCTAAATACGACTTATGACAATAAAGTTCACGAACTTGTTGCAACAATGTTAACCTTTTTTGATATGAGACGGATTATTCATTACAAATTTGTACCAACTGGACAGTTAATCAAGTTTGCTATTTCGAAGTGCTGAAAAGGCTGCGTGAAAAAGTTAGACCACCTGAACTTTTCGCCAACAATTCATGGCTCTTGTATCATGACAACACACCAGCTCACATGACACTCTCTGTGAGGGAGTTTTTAGCCAGTAAACAAATCACTGTACTGGAACACCCTCCCTACTCACCTGATCTGGCCCCCAATGACTTCTTTCTCTACCTGAAGACAGGAAATACTAAAAGGAAGACATTTTGATGACATTCAGGGCATCAAGGGTAATACAATGACAGCTCTGATGGCCATACCAGAAAAAGAGTTCCAAAATTGCTTTGAAGGGTGGACTAGGCTCTGGTGTCAGTGCGTAGCTTCCCAAGGGGAGTACTTCGAAGGTGACCATAGTGATATTCAGCAATGAGGTATGTAGCACTTTTTCTAGGATGAGTTCATGAACCTAATTGTCAGACCTTGTAAAATGCTATTAGTATTTTCTTCTAATCTGTGAATAATTAAATATTTGTATTTAACATTGTCCAGATTATACTCTGTACCTGCTTGGCCCTATACATAGTTATTATCATATCATTGACTATATTCCCTATGATTTATTTTATATCCCCATGACTATTTTGTAACTACCATTTTGTACTTTTTAATTCCTTCACCTTTTTCACTGTGACCTCAACCCCCTCCCACCTATCACCCCAATAAATCTCGTAGCCATCTGACACATTCGTAACTATTACTATATTATTGACTATATTCCTTGTGCTATACCGGTATCCCCATGACTAGTTCATAAAACAACCAACTTGTACTTCTTAATCCCTTCCCCTTTTCCACCCATTCCCAACCTCCCTCCCATCTGGCAACCATCAAAATGTTATCTGTATCTATGAGTTTGTTCTTGTTTTATTTGTTTGCTTATTTTGCTCTTTAGATGCCACTTACAAGCAAAATCACATTACATCTGTCTTTCTCTGTCTGACATACTGCACTTAGCACAATACCCCCCCCCCAGGTCCATTTATACCACCACAGATGGCAAGAACCCATTCCCTTCCATGGCTGAGTAATATTCCATTATATATATGTACCACCTACTCTTTATCCATTAATCCATTGATGGACACCAAATTGCCTTCATATCTTGGTGATTGTAAACAATGCTGTAATGAACATATGGAGGGGAACATGTCCCCTCCAAGCAGTGTTTTGGGTTTCTTTGGATAATTACCAGAAGTAGGATTACTGGATCCTTCTTTAGTACTTGTCATAGCCTTTGTTTGAAAGCCTGTTTTGTCTGGTGTAAGTATTGCCCCCCCCCCAGCTATTTTGTTTGTTTTCATTTTCATGAAATATCTTCTCCCCATTTCTTTATTTTCAGCCTGTTTGGGTCTTTTGATCTGAAATGAGCCTCTTGTAGGCAGCATATGTAAGGGTATTGTTTTCTTATTCATTTGGCCACCCTATATTTTGATTGGAGCATTTAATCAATTATATTTAAAGTAATTGTGGATAGATATGTAGCTATTGCCATTTTACTATTCATATTTTTTATTTGTGTGTGACTGTGTGTGTGTGTGTATTTGTGTGTGTTAAAGAAGCTCCTCTAACATTCCTAGTAATATTGGTTTGGTGGTGATGAACTCCTTTAGCTTTTTCTTATTTAAGAAGCTCTTTATTTGTCCTTTGATTCTAAATGATAGCTTTGCTGGGTAGAGTAATCTTGGTTATAGATCCTTGCTTTTCATCACATTGAATATTTTGTGCCAATCCCTTCTGACCAGCAAAGTTTCTGTTGAGAAATCAGCTGATAGTCTTGTGGGAGCTCCCTTGTAGATAACAAACTGCTTTTTTCTTGCAGCTTTTAAGATTCTCTGTCTTTAAACTTTGGCATTTTAATTATGATGTGTCTTGGTGTGGGCCTCTTTGGGTTCATCTTATTTGGGGCTCTCTGTGCTTCCTGGGCTAGTATATCTATTTCCTTTGCCAGATTAGGAAAGTTTTCAGTAATTGTTTCTTCAATTAGGGTTTCAATTCCTTGCTCTCTCTCTCTTCTCTTTCTTGTACCCCTATGATGCAAATATTGTTACGCTTGATATTGTCCCAGAAGCCTCTTAAACTCTCCTCATTTTTTTGGATTCTTTTTTCTTTTTGCTATTCTGATTGTGTGTTTTCTGCTACTTTATCTTCTAAATTGCTGATTTAATTCTCTGCCTTATCTAATCTACTGTTGATTCCCTCTAATGTATTTTTCGTTTTAGTTATTGTAGTCTTTATTTCTGACTGGTGCTTTTTTGTTTTTCTATCTTTATTTTTAGTTTCCTCTTTCTTTGTTGAAGTTCTCCCTGAGGTCACTGAGCATCCTTATAACCAGTATTTGAAACTATGTATCTGGTAGATTGCTTGTCTCCATTTTGTTTATTTCTTTTCCTGGAGCTTTGTTTTGTTCATTTATTTGGGAAGTGTTTCTTTGTCTCACCATTTTGGCTGCCTCCCTGTGTTTGTTTCTATGTATTAGGTAGGGCTGCTATGCCTCCTGGTCTTAGTAGATTGGCCTTATGTAGTAGGTGTCCTGGGGTCCCAGTGGTGTAGTCTCTCTTGTCACCAGAGCCAGGTACTTCAGATATGTCCCTTGTATGGGTTGTAGTTGAAACTTGATTGCTTTTTGCACATCAGTGGGAGGGATTGACCCTTAGGCTGATTGGTTGTGAAGACTGGCTGTAACTACAGTGGAGGAACTGTTGTGCAGGGGCTGACCCTACAGAGCAGGGTTCACTTTAGTGGGGCTCTGGTGCCTGCCCAGTCTGCCCTTTGGGTGTTTTATCCTTGGGGGTAGCTAGGTGATGCTCCAGCCCAGTCTGAAGCTGGCCACTAGGCCTCCCAGCCCCAGGGACCCCTGGAAGGGGACCTGCTGCAGACCAAGTTCAACTGCAGTTTGTGTCTTTCCAAGGGCCACTTAGCATGAACCACAAAGCAATCCAGAGATGACCACCCCTCACTGTGCTTGGAGGTGCCTTGAAAGGCCAAGTAATGAACCAAGGCTGGCTGTCACGAGTCCCAGGTTAGTGTTGCTCAGCCAGAGGTACAGGACATTCTGAAGCCCGGATGCTGCTTGTTTGGGTTTTGTGAACCTTTGAGAAACTTTAGGAAAGTTCACAGCATGAGCCAAGGTAGGCTGTTTATATGGAGAAGCCACTGGAAGTGGCTGGGTGTGCTCAATATTTGGGTGGGGCGGGGTCTCAGGGAATCACTAAGCAATGGCAGATGAAAGATGATAGACAATTTGATGGAGAATCAGATATTGTGTCTG
Organism: Hipposideros armiger; assembly: GCF_001890085.2. Classification (NCBI taxonomy): domain Eukaryota; kingdom Metazoa; phylum Chordata; class Mammalia; order Chiroptera; family Hipposideridae; genus Hipposideros; species Hipposideros armiger. The sequence goes on along the minus strand of NW_017731867.1, from coordinate 591,427 downwards.
CCTGCATCTGCACAGAGGGAAGAGGAGGGCTCAACAAAAAAACAGTGGTTTCTGCCAGTTCCTCTGCCCAGAAGAAAGCTGTCCCGCCAGCCCACACCCTGAAGCAAGACACTTCAGTTCCTCCCCATATGTCCCTGGTGCCTTTGGAGCTGCTACTCCAGTGCTTGAGCTCAGAGCAAGAGAGTCCATCAGTAAGTAAGTCTGTGCACAGGCCCTTTCAGAGGAGTGCCTGAGAGTGCAGCCACCCTCGTTTCACTCAGCCACAATCTCTGCTGGTTTTCACAATCAGAAGTTATAAAGAACTTCTCTTCCTGGCACTGGAACCCTGCAGTGGGGACCTGATGTGGCACTGGGAACCCTTCCTTCTCCTGGGGGTACCTCTGCAGCCCAGGTATCCCTCCTGATTTTTAATGGTTACATGCAGGTGTGGACACCAGCCCATTCCACATCTCTACCCCTCCTACCAGTTTCAAGGTGGCTTCTTCTGTATGTCTTTAGTCGTTGGGCTTCAGTTCATGTAGACTTCAGGCAATTTTCAACAATGGTTGTTCTGCGGTTTAGTTGTATTTGATGTGGTCTTGAGAGGAGGTGAGCACAGCGTTTACCTACTCTGGTATCTTGACTGGAAATCTAAACATTTTCATACTGTTGCTTATTTAAGTTATCTCTCCCATCCTTTTTTATGCTACAATACATAATGTTACCAAAAACACCTTTTTACACACATTTTAAGTTTTGCTTTTTTAATATCTCCCTAAAGTAGATTTTAAGAAGACAAAAGTAAACAGTTTCTGTATCTCAGTTACATTGAATTAGCTTTATGTGGCTCATTAAAATCAAAGCTATCTTAGGTATTGTTATTTGTATAGAAAAGTGTTCTAAGATCCAAACTTTAAACAACTGCCTCACAGAAGTTTGGAAAAGAATTTGCATTGATTTCTGAATCATAGTCAACATGAGATTTTTATTGAGATTAGTTCTTTCTATCACAGCTTGTTCCTATTACCTTTGATTTCCCTTGGATAGCTTGTATCCCAGAAGAAATTTGTTTTTAGTAAGGTGATGCATTCACTACATATGGTAGGCTGAATATGGCCCCCAAAATGATATCCACATCTTAATCCCTGGCACCTGTGAATGTTACCTTCTATGGTAAAATAAAATTTGTGTATGTGATTAAGTTCAGGATTTTGAGATGGGAAGATGACAAAAGATTATCCAAATGTGTATGAAATAAATCAGAAGAGTTCTTATTAGTGAACAGTTGGAGAGTTAACATAGACAGAAGAAGAGAAGCCAATGAGACCATGGAAGCAGACATTGAAGTGATCAGGCTACAAAGCAAGGCATGCCAGCAACCACCAGAGCCGGAAGAAGCAAGGAACAGATTCTTCCCTAGAGTCTCTGATGGGATTGTGGCCCTGCTCACACCTTCATTTTCGCCCAGTGGAACTGATTTTGGATTTCTGGTCTGCAGAACAGTGAGAGAATAAATTTCTGTTGTTTTAAGCCACCAACTTTGTGGCTTGATTTGTTATAGCAACCCTAGGAAATGTATTCATCACTTGCTGCCTCATAGGAAATAAATGAAATACAGAGGCCCATTTTAATGCTCCAAATTCTGTGCCTCAAATGTCTTCCTACCGTAGGTGTAGGCTCCAGTAAACATGCACAAAATACATTAGAGATATTTGTCTTTTTTACGTGTGTATGTAAATTTATTGAGTATCAAGTGTTTACTGTCCTGTGGAGAATAATGAAGCAAAGATAACATTCTCATGCTTGAAGTATTTATATTCCAAGTTGTACACACACAAACACACACACACACACACACACACACACACACACATACTTGGAGCAGAGTACAGAGCCCTGTGTTTTCTCAAAGCCCACCTTAAGGTACACACTTTGAAATATGTCAGAATGCAGAGCACATAAACATGAAAGTGTGGTTTGAATCCTCCGCCTTTGGAGATATAATTGCAGTTGTGGAAAGGAAAATAACAAGGAGTCACAGATAATAGGACCCCAAAGATCTCAGAGAAATAGGTTAATCTCACTGTGGATCCTAGCATGTCATAAAGCATCAGTGTGCACTAGCTTCTCTTTCCCTTCCTTGGTTAAAAATGTTCCTTTATTGTCAAGGTCTAAAAAAAGGCAAGACATAACGAATGAATCCGCAGTGATGTTTGAAAAATATGCCCTGACACATTTGGAACATACCCACTGTTCAAAATCTGCCAGCTAAGAGAAGCTGATTAGAACCCCTGATGACCCATGGGGAGCCCAGTCCAGGTGCCTGTTACCTGCTGCTGTCAGCTCTAGCCTGGGCCAGCATGAAGCAGAGTATCCAGTTGCCTCTCATCTTTATGTAAACACCAGACCAGGAGGCAGCCACGGCTGTTGATACAAACATGAAGGGAAGGTTGTGCTAGCTAAGAGACTCTGACACGACCCTCCCTTTCTCTTTCTTGGCATTAGATTTCTGTTGGGCCTCTTCAGCAATGAAAGCCTCATCCTTTTCTTAATGAAGTACTTTGACTTCAGTAGATTTTGCGTATCCCTGCCTTTAAAATCAGAAAATATTCACTCTATACACTCTCCCCTGAAGCTCAGAGGCGAGAGAGACTTAAAATGATCATTACTGTTGGTGGGTGGGTTTAAAATCAAAAGGATGATTCTCAGGTTGGCCACAAGCCCTGCAGTCCATCCCTACATGGTGGATTTTAAAATCATCCACGTTTTCTTCCTGAGGGTGGAAAAAATAACCTGTCAAATTTCATTTAGTACATATCAGTTTTTATACTACAATATATTCTGAAATAAATCATTAATGTGATCATAAATAATAAAACATAGGAAAAGTTTTCTAGGAATGAAATAAGTCAAAACAGAATGATTGTTGCTGTAAGCCATAGACAAAGCAGCCATGATCCATGGTGCAGAGAAATTCTCATTAGGGGAAAGGAGATTCATAGATACATTCATTCATTTAACAAAAGATTTATTAGTGCCCACTCTGTTAAAACGTTGTGTAAGGTCCTAGAAATACAATGAGGAATAAGACAGATCTGTGTCTGCTTTGAGGGAAGTTAAAGTCTAATTAATTTAAAGACTAATAGGAGAGACAGACAAACAGCAATTACCAGTTTGTGCTCTGATAGCATGCAGTAGGAAAGGCTCTAACACAAACCTGACCTGCAGTCAGGCTTTGCAAAGGAAATACAATAATATTATCTTGGAACTTAGAGGATGGAAACAGCTTAAGCAGTGGTTTGGAGGCAGGAGATAACTTGAAACATTCAAATATTGAAATTAGGATCATGGTGGCTGAGAGATGAGATTCTGAAGGTAAAAAGAGGCCTCTTTATATGCATCTTGTAGGTAAAGCCAATGAAAGTTATTAAGTGATGTTAAGCAGGTTAGTGATGCAATCCAATTTACCCCTTAAGAAAAGCTTTCTGTCTATAAGGTACAAGATGGCTGTTGGAGATATTGCGGCAAGAGGTGATGGTGGCCTAAGTAACAGTAGTGAGGAAGCACATGACTGAATGACACCAGAAATATCCAGGAGAGATATTTGTCATCTTTGGTGACTGAGTAGGCATGGGATAAAAAAAGAGAAGGATCAATAAAAAATGACTCCTAGTTTTCCAGACTTCTCCAAGTGGCAGGAGCAATTAATGAGCTCAGTGTCATATGAATGAATTGGAGATGTCTAAGTTAGGTTGAAGAGAAGATGTTTAGCAGACAGTGTGATAAATAAGTTATTTTATTCAAATCTCTCTCAGGAGGAAGACTTAGACTAAAGGGATAGATTTGGGAGTTGTCAGCATCCAGTTGATAATTAAAGCCATTGGAGCCAAAGAGATTGCTCAGGGAACCTTGTAGGTGAAGACAAAATGATTACAAAGAAGAGAATCCTGCTAAAGAAACTATTAGGTAGGAGAAAAAAGGGAAAAGAGTGTTTAAGGAAGGATGGCATGGTCACAAATGCTGAATGCAGCCTTGGTCAGTACCCAGTGCATTTAATACCCAGGGTAGAGTCCCTCCTCCATATGCTGAAATTGTTTTCAGTCATCATCATATAAGAATCAATAATCATCTTCATTTTTGTGATTTGTTCTTTAATTTTAAAATGAGCACAATTTTAAAAGAATAAATTTAAAACTTAAAGGAATTGCTTACACTCAGTAAACTATTTCAGGTATGAATCAGAATTTGTATTTACCAAGCCCAAAACACCTCATATAAAAACTCTTAACATGTGGCAACATGAAGTAACAGAATTAAAATAACCAAATTTCGATTCCTTTGTCTTTACAACTCTTGTGTTGCCATGGTTTGTTCTGAATCTACTGACTAAACATGGGAATGCTTGTACACATAGGGTTGGAGACAGAAACCGTGCCCAAAGCAAGCCAAAATGATTCTTTATGATTACAGATCTACTCTTGAAATGAATACATGTAGCTGAGTCCATGTGTGTCTGGAATGAACTGCCTAACTGCAGACTCCTGAAATTACTTAACTTTCAGGTAGAATGTGGTATTTGTTTAAAGGATAAATAATACTATTGTGCTTATTTGAATTTTTCATACCTATACATATAATATAACATACTATAATATACATATATAACAATAATATATGTTATTAAAATGCAACAATAACCATAGCAATCGCATAGAACTTAGATCAACAAAAACAAAAGCGTTTGGGGGAGGAGTATTTTATACTATATTATTTGGAATTGCTGATGTATTGCAATAAGTTTTAAAAATGAACAAGTTTTGTAAGCTTTTATTATTGCTTTTAAATTCTTTACAGAAAATGCACCCCTTTATTGTCTGTACCTATGATGGACTCTTCTCTCACTGCCCAGCCTTTGGCCTAGATAATAAGTTCAATGAGGGCTGAATATTACTCATGTATTCAGTCATAAGAAGGTTATTGGTGACTTCGACAACCGTAGTTTCAGAGGAATGGTGGGATGAAGTCATATCTCATTGGGCTGCAAAACCAAGAGGTAGAGAAATGGTTTGGACAGTGACCTACCTTTCTTGTCTATTTCCTCCAACTCCCTGGTCACTCTTTATCCCTTCCCCTTTATCCCTGCCTATACATCCTACTTTCCAGGCATGTTGGATTTTTTTACTCTTCCCCAAGCATACCAAGACCTTCCCTGCTTTACTGGCAATGTGATGAGCCACATGCATAGGTGAACGTGGTCACCGGCAGATTAGCTCAATCTGAAAATGTATCATAATTCTATAAATAAAACCGGTCAATATGTGGTTCTAACTCAGACTTTCAGCTCTGGGTGCCTTGCCTCTGCTAGAATTTCTCTGGTCCTTCTGCTGTGGTTCCCTGGCACTGTAACCAAGGACATTTTAGTTCCGTAGGTGAAAGGAAACGAGGCCAGGTTTCTGCAAGAGCACTCTTTTCAGCTCAATCTAGAAAATCAGTTGAGCAAAGCAGGAGTTATTGTTGCTTTAATCCGTCCTGCTTGCCCAGGAAAAGCTCTGTTGGGTTTTCAAAACGAATGATTCACATGCATCTAAGTATTTACATTTGTTTGGAAAAGATTGACATTTCAGGATATAACTTGATATGTTCCTTTCCCCCAATACCACAGCCCCTCTTTTCCTGTGCTTTGTCTCGTGTTCAGTGGCATGAAACCAGGTGACACTTGACACTCTAAATAGCTATAACCAGGTCATTATCAGGTCCAAAGTCAATCATTTGCCTGAGGTCAGGAAGGAAAGCGGGGCTGTGACTTGATTTCCTTGTGCTTTAGACTTAGGGTTTTTCTCTGCCCTCCTCTCACCAGTTTCTTAGTACTATTGTTATTTGTTAAGTTTAAATTGGTACTTTTATATATTTCGAGCACAAGCAGTGTGAACCTACAGAGACTTGCTGATAAAGGAACTGCTAGAGACTGGGTGTTCTGGATATAAAACTGGGCTCTTTATTCTGAATTATTTGTTTTCAGACTGTGCCAGTGGAGCTCCCCAGCCTACTTATGCTGATTCACTCTGCCTCACCAAGAGCCATTTAAATATTTGCAGTGCAATACTGTTCAGTGAGTTCAACTGAATGAATAGCTGAATAAATAGTAAGAGGATCAATTTCTGTGAAGGAACAGTAACATTCAGTAATATCTTTTTGGGTATAGTAACCTTTATGACTTTTAAATACTAGAAAATCTTAACAATGTACAGCTGGTGAGTAAAGCCCTTTTGATGGAATATTTTTGGGGGGATACAACGCTCTAGATTTATCAGCTGTCCAGTCAACAGTGAAAGAGCTATACTTCTTTGGGTAAACATTGACTTTCTCTTATCCAATTCTCCCCCTCACCCCCCCCCCGATTTTGTTGATACATTTTTAAGCATTCTTCTTTATTATGGCCTATTCAAATCTTGAATAAATTTTTGTTACTTACTAGCAATTCAGCTAGAGTTGAATGTAGTAAGGCCAAGATGAGAATAACAGGATCTTGTTATTTGGTGATAACAAATTGCTATTTGGTGATTTTTTTCAAGGGAGGATATTCATGCTAAAATAAATTTTAGGAAATGTAGTGTGATAATAGGAAGATTTGGTTCTAGTCCTTTGTTGGCCATTAAAGCTACCATGTGACCTTACAAAAATCAATCAACATCTCTGGGCCTCAGTTTCCTCATGATTATATAACTGTGGACCCCAGGAAGAAAAATTCATTAAATAGGAACCCCAAGAGGGAATTTATCTGCTGAGATGGATTCCCCATGGTCAACCAAAGGCCTAAATTTTATAAACAGTAAGAGTCCAGTGGCCACCTGCTGACAGGGACTCCTCATGTACTATATGCTGGGAAGGGCCTCAGCCTGAACTCTCAGCTTCCTGCCCCCTTATTTAATTAAGCCTCTGAGTCAACTGCTGCAGGGAAACCCTGGAATCACCTTCTTACCAATAAACCCAGACCTGCTCTGTGCAATCAGAGCTGCACAATTTGGATACCTCATTTACATAAACGGACCTAATTGAGGACCCCGGCAGGAACTTTGACTATAAAAGGCAGCTTCCCCTTTGTCTTAGTGGAACACAATTTAGGTTGCTCAATTTAGACACTTTAATTTGTGTCTCCCTGTCTACACCTCCTTTCTGCTCAAATAAATGTTTTTTAGTCTTTATTACAGCCTAAAATTAAGTTCGGTTTAACTAATGAAAACATTGAGTTAGATCACTGGTGTGTCCTAAAAGCCACAAAGTCTTTCAGGAGATAGTAGGTGACATATGGATTGTTTTCTCTGTAGCATAATTTTCCTTAAGGGCTAATATTAAAATTTGCCATAATTTTACTTTACTAGATAACTGATCAGTTTGAATTTTACCATGATTTGTGATAGAGTTAATGTTCTGCCTTTCACCCACATTTCCACACCCCATTCCCACCCTCAGCCTCACATCTTTCAGATCTGGCTTCTCCTATCCTAGGACAAGCTTAAATACTACCTCTTCTATGATACATTTATTAACTTACCAACTCATGTAAATTGCTTTTTTCCCTCTGAACTTCAACGGAATAAACACTTCATGTCCTCTTTTATATAGTTTTATTCTCTATGTTACTCTAGGCTCAGCAAGTAGGTTCCAAGTTCTGTGAGAGCATGACTGTGGCAGCCTCTTAATTGCCTCCCCAGCATCTTTTCCCTTAGGCACAACTTAATGGATAAAGCTGCTAATCCTTGACTGATTTATTAGGGGTCGGCAAACTGCGGCCTGGGAGCCATATGCGGCTCTTTCAGTACGTTCTGTCTCAAAAGTTGGTGGACTTCTGGAAGAGCCAATCCTATCCCTCACAACAATTTAAAAGTCATTCAAGAGCCATAAATATATTTTTACATAATCACTATTAGTTGAATAATATCCTTTAAAATTTTTATAAATGAAACCGTGATAGTTTTATTTCCATTTTCAACTTTACTTCAGAGCCACATGCTCATGAGCCATAGTTTGCTGACCCCTGGCGGCTCTTCCATCTCAAAAGTTTGCCGACCTCTGATCTAAATCAATCATGGAAATCCTGTTCCCTTTCTCAGACTCTGCAGCTACATTGACCCTTTGACTAGTTCTGGGCAGGGAAGTCTGTAGGGAAGATTAAGGGAAAGAAAGCTTTTACTCTCTTGGGGAGAACTGTCCTTTCACCTTTCCCATTTTTCCTGTCTTGACACCAGATAACATGCCTGGAATAGCGGTCTCCATATTGCAACTACAATGCAACCAAGCTGAGGGAAAGACCAAGGAAATCTCAGATATATAAGGCCCTGGCCTTTTTACAATAAATGACAAAACCAATGACATCAACATATCTTTGGATGTGTGTGTGTGTGTGTGTGTGTGTGTGTGTGTGTGAGAGAGAGAGAAAGGGAGAGAGAAGAGAGAGAGAATATTTAATTAATAGTTAGAATTTCAAATCCATTCATTCATTCAACATATATTTATGATGTGTCTATAATATCCCAGGCTTAGTGTATTAAATACATTAGTAAATAAAACATTAAAAGTTTCTGTCCTCACAGAGTTTACATTCTAGGAAGAAAGACGAGACAGAAAATTAGTAATAACCAAAATAAATAAGTAAATTATATACAATATTAGAAAATGCTAAGTGTTATGAAGAAAAGAAAGCGTAAGATATGTGGATTAGGATATGCAGATTGGGAGTCAGACGTGGTTGAAACAAGATTATTAGGAGTTTGAAAAAGTGCCATTTGAGGAGAAACTTGAAGGAGATAAGCGATTTAGTTATGTGATTTTCCGGAGGAAGAGCAATTCAAACATTGGGTGTGGCCAGTGAGAGGATTCTAAGGCAAGAGTAAGCCCTGTCCGCCCAAAGAACCACAAGGAGACCAAGTGTGAATGGAGTGAAATGGGCAAGAGAAGAGGTTGTGTGTGTGTGTGTGTGTGTGTGTGTGTGTGTGTGTGTGTGTGTGTGTGTGTGGTGGATCATGCAGAAGCTTGTGGTCATTTTAAGCACTTCACCTTTTTCTGGGTAAAATGAGTAGCCATTTGAAGATTTTTGAGAATTATAACATGGCCTGACTTAACATTTAACAAGATTACCTAATCTGCTCTGTTAAAAGTAGATATAGGGAAAGAAAGGGTAGAAACAGACAGAAGGGTTAGGAAATCATTTTGGTAATCCAGTAGAGATGTGATTCTTGCTTTGATTAGGATGGTAGCAACAGAAGTGTAAGTCAGAGAGGTTTTCTTCTGAATATACTTTAAAGGCAGAGACAAGATTTCCTAACGAATTTGAGTGAAAATTATCAAGCCCTATCAGCTTAAGTCAATAAATATACATTAACAGCAAAATAAACATCACTAAATATAAAATCCTAGTTTTTAATCTAGGTCAACTGCATGGAATTTTAACGGTCAGTCACTGAAAAACGTTTCATTTAACATGGAATAACATAGCAGGCAATAGGTTATCATATTTCCCCATGTATAAGATGCACCCTTTTTCGAAAAATTTGGGGTCTAAAAACTGGGTGCGTCTTATACAGTGGTTGTATGAGCGCAAAAACAAGTGCGAAAAAAGTGGGAAATGCAAGTAAAAAAATCTACAACCACTGTATAAGACGCACCCAGTTTTTAGACCCCCAAATTTTTTGAAAAAGGGTGTGTTCTATTCAGGGGAAATACGGTATATTCTAACAAATGTTTATTGAATTTTAAGAGTTATTTCATTATTCTCTATTAATCCTATCAAAGTTACCTAAACAGTAGGTGGAAGAATTTGACATGCATACACCTTCATCTATTAAGGAATAATTCATAAATACAACAGCATGAAACTGATACACATTTCTTTTTTGGTATTCTTTTAAAACCTATTTGACTAAGCCTACATGGAATTTTAAGTGGTAATAGCATTTATTTTTGTGTTTTTTTGACAAAATGTGTAGAGAAGAGAACTCAAGTTGATAATTTCTGGTTCAAAATAGCTGCCAAAAAGTAGGTGGTAGTTGTTTAGATTTGAAATAGAAACTTTGCAGATTTTACAGCAGCCCATCATTGGTCATTTTGGGTCCTCAAGATAATTATAATTTTGTGTGTGTGTGTGTGTGTGTGTGTGTGTGTGTGTGTGTACGTGTGCCTAAATTTAATGTTGGTAAATCAAACTGGGTGAGTTGCCACAAAGGGTAGGTACTGGTGAGACAAGGGTGCTTATAGAAAAGACAATGCATAAATCTAGATAGCATTTTAGTTTTTCATTGTATTTTGTGAGCTGGGGCTACAAGAAAAAGGACAGTGTTGTAATAACACTTTTCTTATGTATATGAGATATATTGGCAACTCCCAGGCTATAATGAATTAAACAAAAACTGCAGGAGAAGCAAAGGCATTTGCAAGCTTTTTAAAGATAAATATATGACAAGAAGAGCTCATTATGAGCTCTGTGGAGGGAGAAAAATTTTCCTTGACCCTCTTAGGGTCCCTTAGCTGGGTCTGAAAATTAAAACAACAAAGACAGATTAACAGGAGAAAAGCATACAAATTTTATTGTAATTTTACATTTATATGAGAGTCTGTACAAGAGAATGAGACCTAAAGAAGTGACCTTTGCAAGAAGCTTTTATATCCTTTAGACACAGAAACAACAAATTTGTAAGGAGTTGACAAGTCAGAGAGGTTTGGGCTCGGAGTAAGTAGTAAATGGTGAAGACGTAACTAGGGAGGTAAGGACTAGTTTAACAAAGTTTGTTTGTATAGATTTCTTGGCCCCAGTCCCCATTCTCTGGCGATCACAATGTCCTTCCTGTTACAGGAGGGAAGCTTTCACAGGGGAGCTTCAGAACCTGTTTCAGGGATAAGGGTGAAGGAGCGAGGTCACAATGACCTTCCTGCTTGTGCTGGTTCCTCTCTTCTCTCAAGTAGTTTTCTTATTCTATTAGAATATTCATGAAATTTATGGACATGTCCACACAGGATGTGGCGAGCTAGACTATCAGAGTTTTAGATCTGGAAGAAATCCTTACAACTTATGAATGCTGAAGCCAAGGCACAAAATGGTTAAATGACTTGACCTAGGTTATATACTAGCAGGGCCAGGGAGGGAACCCAGGTTTTTCAATCGTCCATGCTCCACATTCAACCTTTAAGTTACATAGAGTTATTGTTGGGAAGAGAAGATAAGGGGGCAAAGTGGGAGATCTCTTCAGTTAATTAGCTAATTTTCCAGCAGGACAGATACAATTTTAAAGATTAAATCAAATGAATATATAAGGACATAAACGGATCTTGGAACTGACGCACCTTATTTTGAGAATCTGGTTTAGTGGTGCAATGTAGCATAAATAATGTAAATCTTGTCCAGACATGTCCCCGTATTGCAGAGCTGCTGCTCTGTCCTCTCCCTCTATAAGAAGCAAGGTAAAAATCCACAGTATGGCTGCTGCTGTGGCACTGAAATGGTTCCCACTATGGGAAAAGGCCAGTCTAAATTCTTGTTCACTACTTAGAGGACAAAATTATGGCATATGTATTTTTCACAATTTTGCTGAAAAGCAGTTTAGCAAGTGAGAGATAATATTATGTAGTGGCAAGATTGTAGACCCTGGAGGTCACCTTCTGAGTTTAAGGCTTGGCTTTCCACTTACTAGTTATATGAACTTGGGAAATAAGTGACCTAACCTCTCTGAGCCTTAGTTTTAGTGCATGAAAAATGGGATCATAATAGAGTTGTTGTGAAGATAGAGTTACTATAACTAAATCACTTAGAATAGTATCTGGCACATAGTAAAATTTAAATAATTGCTATTATTAGAGTAATCACGAGGATTTGTGCAATGTGAATTGGGGCTGCAAATGAGTACTAATCAGGCAACATTGTGTTGTGTATGTGTCAGTGTGTGTGTGTGTGTGTGTGTGTGTGTGTGTTCACACACACACGCACATGCATGACAGACCCAGTGTTTGAGATAAAACAAAACCCTCCAAAATAGAGGTTCCCAAAAGCATTCATCTTTTCCTCAATTTAAATCTCACCTTTCCATCACAGAGCTCTTAAAAAGCATACATTTGCTATGTACTATTGGCTTACTCTACAAGCTAGTAGTATTTACATAACTTTTCTACTTTATTAAAAACAACCCCCCCCCAAAAAAAACCCTCCAAGTACCAAGGCCTTTCAAGCATTTTATGTGGTGCTATTAAATCTAGAGTTTCTGTTTTGTTTCTCTACACAGCAAGAGGTCTCAAAGTTTGATATTGTATGAGATATACCAAGGCACTCACAAAACAGAACGGCTTCAGAAAGTGGCAAGAATGATGGGATAAGTGTGTTCTAAGTGAGGGGGAGTATTTTGAGGGGGAGTAATGGCAATGTGTCTTTTACTGTAATTTTTTTTTAATTTAAACATTCACCATATTGTTTGATCACACCTTGTATGTGTGAATGATATCTGTGAACATTCAACTAATTGTCAGTTAAATTTACCTAAATATCAATACTAGTCTGATGATAACTTCAAAAGCACACATCTATAAAACAATAACCATCTCTCAAAACTTATAAAAAATTACCTTAAAGTTTGTCATAATGTCAACAAAGACCCCATACAGTATACTTAATGTACCCATTATCTGTGGGTACCTCTGGGGGTCTAGTTTTTCTTTCAAGTTCACCCTTTCTTCATCTTCCTCAGGACCCTTCACTGGGCCCAACTGAAGAGAGATCATACAGTTTTGTAAATGGCTGCATTTTATGATGTGATGTTAATAAAGGTACCTGTGAATATCTTTTTCTGTGTCTAAATGGACTTTAAGTGAAGACTAGATTGTACACATCAGGATAAATTCCTCATCTGTAAAAATCATGGGATGTTTTTTCAGATTGTAGTTTATACCAGAATGCATGAACCGGACATTTGCAAAATCTAGAAGACTGGTCTTCAGTCTAAAACTACAGTAATGGCTGAAATGTGAGTTTTTTAAGGGATTTTTCAAGTGTGTTGCATGGGAGACACTGATTAAACTTAGCTTGAAGAAAGTTGAAGACACATGGCAACCTCTATTGGGTGGATCTAATAATCTTAGCTTCAGAGAATTTTAAGTTGTCAGGCAATTCTTGGCATTGTGACATGATGTAGCATATATTGTAAAATAATATACTAATAGACAAATAGCTAGAAAACATTTCAGCAAAGGTAGTGCATTCTTGGCAGAAAATGACTGCATTTGGCATCAACTCAAAGGTACATGGGAGATGGAAAGCATGATACTTTCCAGTTAGTAGTTTTTCTAAGATCCACTTATTTTTACATTGTGATTGAGAAGCAGTAGATCCTCTTCTTCTAGTACTTTTAAAATTTTAATACACTTTGTAAAATGTATGTTTTTATATTGTATTTAGTATTAAAAATACATGCATTTTCTCCCCCAACAGGATAAGGATCTTATCTCGCTTTCAACTTCTTCTTCACTAACTCTACTACCTCTCATATTAAGTATAACTGGAACGTTCATTCCAAATATTTGTTGTGCTTTTGGTTTTGCATTGCACATCAATAATTATTTAGGCGTTACCATAAATTTGCTATTGTTCTTTGTATATTTGGGACTACATCATGTTCTTTTTTTGGATGCATTGCTTTCTCGTGTTTGATGGTATGTACCCTCAACTAATTCTGTCAGAGGTGCTTAGCTTGGAAAACACTCTCAGACTTTGATTTTTTGAATAATTATCAATATTATCTTTCACATTAATGCCAGCTTGGCTAAAGATTATAGGTTTTAAAGAATTCCCTCCCTCTTTGATTTAGAAGACAGCAATCTCTGCTTCTAGTATTGAATTATATTCATGAGAAGTTAAGCTGATGACAGGTTGATTTTTCAGATTTTTTTTTTTTTGTGGCCTGTTTTTCTTTTACTCCCTTTAAAAATCTTTAGGATTTTATTCATCCATGGAATTGTGAAATTTCACAATGATGCATGTGGTTTTAGCTATTTTAAAATCTAACTTAGCAATATTAATTTGAAAATCCATCCTTTCCTCAGACCTGAAAATTTTTTTGTTGGTATTCTTTAATTCTACAGTTGACTCTTGAACAACATGGGTGTTAGGAGCACTGACCACCCCCTCCATCTCATACAGTAAAAAATCTGCATACAACTTTTGAAGTCCCAAAACTTTACTAACAGCCTACTGTTGACCCCAAGCCTTACCAATAACATAAACAGTCAATTAACACATAGTTTGTATGTTGTATGTATTATATACTGTATTCTACAATAAAGTAAGCTAGAGAAAATAAAATATTATTAAGAAAATCATAAGGAAGAAAAAATACATTTATAGCACTATACATATTTATTGAAAAAAATTCACATATAAGTGCATATACACAATTCAAATTCATGTTGTTCAAAGGTCAATTGTATACTGGTTGGAATTTTCTCTTTTCTCTCATCCTATAATTTTTGTAATTTGGATTTCAGAATTTCTGAATGTCTTCTTCATATCACTTAACTCTACATTTACATTTCTTGTCTTTTGTTCATATGTTTTGCTCCAGGTGAGAATATCGCAGCTCAAGTTTTCAACCCATTAATTCATTTTATTATATGTATTACTGCTATTATTGCCTATTTCAATTTTCATTTCTGATTTGTTTTTATTCTAAGAGTTCTAGGAAATATATTTTCATAGACCTAATGTTTTTTTTCAAATATTTCTAACTATTTATATTTATTATAAATCTTTTTGTTAGCTTTATTAACTCTTTCCTGGAGTGGGGGGAACGTTCTTTTTGTTATTGCCTAGCTTCTGTATTATTGACTTTCTTAAAATGTTTAGTGCTTCTTGGATGCCTGTAGCTTTGATTTTGAGAATCGCCATTCATGTGCCTTTTTTATTTCTATAACTTATCTCCAAAGTATGGAGGAAGCATTTGGAATGGAAGTGTGTCTTCCAAACGTGAGAGTTGTTGTTACTTCTAGAAACAAGTAGCTATGTGACCATTACAAAACTCTTCCAACCCCAATATTTATCTTTAGCCAGTTGTTGAAGCCCACATAGCGCAAAAGAATGAGAAGAGAAGAAATTGACTAACTGGCTGCTCCAAATTAAGCTCTCTAATTAAATCTACTTCTAAATGTTCCAGGGTTTTCCCTTAATTCTTGGAATTATTGACACTGGGCTTAGAGACTTTCAAACTTCTTACCCCTAAACCAGATTTCTCCTAGATGTATTAGGGCCTTTAGTTTCCTTGAGTTTTGTTTTGGTGAAGATCTGACTATATGAGTATATGCTCATATACTCATATGTCTGAGAAATTCTAAAACTTCGTGGTTTATTGATTCTACTTTTTATACCTTTAAAGATACATTTAATTTTCTAAAAAATACTCTTACTTTTTTTTTGGTTATTTTTATGTGATCTGTATTGAGAGAAGGGTTATAAATATGCACTTAGTCCATGCTATATCAGAAATCATCCTTAAGAGAAGAATTTACAAAAGTAAAATTATTTCCCCTAATTTCTGGGGAAACACTTCAATTGAAGAGTTCATTTTGCCTTCAGTACAGAGCTTTACAAATATAGGCATGGTACTTTGGATATCACAAACAATCTTGGAGTGCAAATATTTTCTTAGGTCCTATTGAGACAATAAGGTAAAGATGTATTTTCAATTCTTTTTTTTCAAACGTATACCCTGCTATTTCAGATTTTTTTCCCTTAGCAATGTTTTCATTATAATAAAGTTTCACCACAAGAAATATGAAGTCTCCTTACAGTTTATAGTAATTGATTGAGATATTAATTTTTAATGGAGTTCTCATGAGGACAAGGAGACATCCTTTGGGATCATGTGGTGTTTTTATCCTTAGAGAAGATGAAGTCATTTTGAATATAAAGCATCCCTTCACTTGCTTAATGGGATCATTGACCAATAACTTTCTATCAGTGACCTGACTTGACTTCAGTGCTAAGTCATCTAAAATATATGTAAGACTGTGGCATTTAATTACAACACAGTTTTCAGAAATAGTATCATTACATGTTAGCCACCAGATCATGTACCTTTGGCAGTGGATATGGGGTAATTTCAACAGTGTAAACTTATTTTAAACTACAGTTACAGATAGCCCAGAAACTCTGCTATTCTGTGTCACTATAATGCTAGAGTAATGAATGAGAAGTCTTTGCAGATAGTTGATAAAGTAACACTAAATATTAACTTCAGAGTGATTTTCCTTCCTTTTCTCCCTATCCACTTTTTCCTTATAGCAGGTTGTGAATGTCCATGTTGTGTGTTTTTTAGCATATTTCTGCATTAATATATCACATTTTCTAAAGTTCTGGAGGTTACTATAAAATTGCAAATATAAATTTGTTTCAGGAGTCCATACAGTTTTTAATTTGACTAAGTGCTTCCACTGTCTCTTCTACTAACTTAGGCTGACTTAATACTTTCTTATTTGTAAGGAGATAGGCCTGTAGTAGAAAAATGTAAATACTTGCTGATTTAGCAATTGATTCAACACTATTGGATTCAAAATGTTAATGATACAGGTCAATCTAAAAAGAATATTTGATTTTCTATAGCAAATTTGATTTTGACTTTCACATTCAGTTGAACCAGAAATAAGCACCAAACACATTGTGCTTCTCCTATATGCATGTTAGCTTTTTAATGTTGTGACTCCTTAATATACATGAGAGTAGTGATTATTCTGTTTTAACGAGATGAAAGTTTAGTAAATTCATCCAAGTCATACAATCAGTCATTGGTAGATCCAAGGTTAAAATTCAGGAATCCTGGCAGAAAAGCAAAAAGAACTCCCCAATGATAAAAAAGCTAGTAACAAGACTATAAATAATAATAATAATAATAATAACAACAATAGTAATAATAATAATAATAATAACAATAAAAGAGAGATGGCCCATATTCAGAAAGTTGGAGGCTGGATTAAAATTACAAATAAATCTCCAGGGCATCACTGGTGCTAAGATTTTCAAACACAACTGAAGGGAAATTCCTGATCCCATTTTTGAATAATTTGTAGCCAGTGGTAAACTGAATCTAACTAAACCTGCAAAAATGACCAAATGTAGCTTGATTGTAGAGTTGGATGACCAGCTCACTAAACTTCCAATGTGATTTTTCTGTGGAAAAATTATGGTTTACTTTAGTCATTACTGTTTTACACACTGTGTCTAGAATATAATTTTTTAAAAATTATGAGACAAGTGATGAAAGAGGAAAACCAAATCCATGTTAAAAAGAGGACATAGTGTATAAAAACAAATGCTGGGCTGTTCTAGGTATTGTAATGACCAAATACAGACTTTAAAATATCTATAATCAATAATGGAAAGGATGGATTACATGTGTGAATAGATGGGAAATTTAATTACAGACATTAATATTTTTTAAAAGTCAAATGAAACTTCAACAGAGAGACAGGAAACAGAAAATTTGATAGAGAAAACATAAAAAAGAACCATACAGAAGTGAAGAATATATCACTGAAATGAAAAATACATAGAGGGAATCAACAGTTGGTTAGATAAAGCAGAGGATCATATCAGAGATTTGGAAGACAAGGTAGCAGAGAACATCCAATCAGAACAGCAAGAAGAAAACAGAATTTTAAAAAATGAGGATAGTTTAAGGGACCTCTGGGACAACGTCAAGCAGAGCAACATTTACATCATAGGGGTACCAGAAGGAGACGAGGGAGCAAGGTATTGAAAACCTATTTGAAGAAATAATGATGGAACATATCCCTAATGTTGCAAAGAAAATAGACATACAAGTCCAGGAAGCACAGAGTCCCAAACAGGTGAACTCAAAAAGCCCATACCAAGACACATCATAATTAAAAAACCAAAGTTTAAAGACAAAGAAAAAATCTTAAAAGCAGCAAAAGAAATGCAGTTAGTTACCCACAAGGAAGCTCCCATAAGGCTGTCGGCTGATTTCTCAACAGAAATTTTGTAGGCCAAAAGAGGTTAGCGCAAAATATTCAAATGAATGAAAAGCAAGGACCTATAACTAAGATTACTCTAGTCAGCAAGGCTATCATTTAGAATTGAAGGAGAGATAAAGAGCTTCCCATCAAGAAAAAGCTAAAGGAGTTCATCACCACCAAACCAGTATTAGAAAAAATGTTAAAGGGACTACTTTAAGAAGAAGAAGAGAAAGAAATCACAGTTTTGAATAATAAAATGGCAATAACTACATACCTTTTAATACTTACTTTAAATGTAAATGGATTAAGTGTTCCAGTCAAAAGACATAAAGTGGCTGAATGGGTATAAAAACAAGACCCTTACATATGCTGTCTACAAGAGACTCACTTCAGATCAAAAGACACAAACTGAAAGTAAAGGGATTGAAAAAAGTATTTCATGCACATGGAAACAAAACAAAACAAACAAATAAAAAACACTGGGGTAGCAATACTTATATCATCCAAAATAGACTTTAAAACAAAGCTATACCAAGAGACAAATGACATTTCATAATGATAAAAGGATCAACCCAACAAGAGGATATAACTTTTATAATCATTTATGCACCCAATATAGGAGCACCTAAATACATATAGCAAAGATTGACAGACATAAAGGAAGAGATTGACAGTAATACAGTAACAGTAGGGAACTTTAAAACCCCACTGACATCAATGGATAGATCATCCACAATGAAAATCCACAAGGAAACAGCAGCATTAAATGACACATTAGACCAGATGGATTTAATTGATATTTTTTAGAGTATTTCACCCAAAGCAGCAGAATATACTTTCTTTTCAAGTACACATGGGACATTTTCCAGGATAGACCACATGTTAAGCTACAATTAGTCTCAATAAATTTAAGAAGATTGAATTCATATCAAGCATCTTCTCTATTCACAATCATAAGAAGTCAATTACAAGAAGAAAACTGAAAACACACAAACCCATGGAGGCTAAATAGCATGCTACTAAACAATGAATGGGTCAACAATGAGATCAAGGAAAAAATTAAAAGATACCTTGAGATAATTGAAAATGAAAATACAATGACCCCCAAATCTATGGGACATAGCTAAAGAAGTTTTAAGAGGAAAATTCATAGCAACATAGTCTTACCTCAAGAAACAAGAAAAATATCAAATAAACAATCTAACCTTACACCTAAGGGAACCAGAAGAAGAAAAAACAAAGCCCAAAGTGAGTAGAAAGAAGGTAATTATAAAAATCAGAATGGAAATAAATGCAACAGAGTCTTAAAAAATACAAAAAAATCAGTGAAACCAAGAGCTGTTTTTTTGAAAAGATAAACAAAATTGACAAACCTTTAATCAGACTCATTAAGGAAAAAAAAATAAAAGAAAGGACCCAAAGAAATAAAATTAGATATGAAAGAGGAGAAGTGACACCCGACACCACAGAAATACAAAGGATTATAAGGAAATACTATGAACAACTATAGGCCAACAAATTGGACAATATGGAAGAAATAGATAAATTCCTGGAAACATACAATCTTCCAAGACTGAATCAAGAAGAAACAGAAAATGTGAACAGATCGATAAGTACTAATGAAATACAATCAGTAGTCAAAAAACTCCCAACAAACGAAAGTCCTGGACCAGATGGCTTCACAGGTGAGTTTTACCAAACATTCAAAGAAGAATTAACAGCTATTCTTCTCAAACTATTACAAAAAATTCAAGAGGAGGGAAGGCACCTAACCTCGTCTTATGCGGCCAGCAGTACTCTGATTCTAAAACCAGACGAAGACATTATAACAAAAGGAAATTATAGGCCAAAATCCCTAATGAACATATATGCAAAAATCTTCAACAAAATATTAGCAAACTGAATTCAGCCATATGTTAAAAAGAGCATACACCATGATCAAGTGGGATTTGTTCCTGGGATGCAAGGTTGGTTGCACAAATCAATTAACGGGATACATTACATAAACAAAATGAAGGGTAAAACTCCTATGATCACAGCACTAGATGCACAAAAAAACATTTGACAAAATCCAGCATACATTTGTGATAACAACTCTCAGCAAAGTGGGAATAGAGGGAATATACCTCAACAAAATAAAGGCCATATATGATAAACTCACTCAATGATGAAAATCTAAAAGCATTTTCCTTAACATCAGGAACAAGACAAGGATGTCCACTTTCACCACTTGTATTCAACATAGTAGTGGAAGTCCTAGCCACAGCAATGAAGCAAGAAAAAGAAATAAAAAGCATCTAAATTGGAAAGGAAGAAGTAAAACTGTCATTATTTGCAGATGTCATGATGCTGTTATGATGCAGATGTCAAGACTCAACCAATAAAACACACCAAAAAAAACACAAAAAACTGTTAGAACTGATAAATGAATTCAGTTAAGTAGCAAGATACAAAATTAATATTAAGAAATCGGTTGCATTTTCATACACCAATAATGAACTATCAGAAAGAGAAATTAACAAAACCCCATTTACAATTGCATAAAAAAAAAACAAAAAAAATCCTAGGAATAAATGTAACCAATGAAGTAAAAGACCTTTACTAAGAAAATTGTAAGACATTGAGGAGAGAAATTTAAGAAGATACAAACAAATGGAAGAAAGTACCAGGCTTATGGATAGAAATAATTAATATTGTAAAAATGTCCATACTATCCTAAACAATCTATAGATACAATGCAGTCTTTATCAAGCTACCAATGGCATTTTTCACAGAACTAGACCAAATTATCCTAAATTTCATATGGAAGCACAGCAGATCACAAACAGCCAAAGCAATTAAGAGAAACAAGAACAAATATGGAAGTATTATGCTACCTGATATAAAACTATACTACAAGGCTATCGTAATAAAAACTCAGGGTACTGGCATAACAACAGGCACATAGATCAATGAAACAGAATAGAGGAGCCAGAAATTAACCCACACCTATGTGGTCAATTAATCCATGACAAAGGAGGAAAGAATATACAATTGGGTGAAGAGATTATATTCAATAAATGGTGTTGGGTAAACTGGACAGACACATGGACAAGAATGAAACTAGATCACTTTTTTATGTCATATACAAGAATAAACTCAAAATGGATTAAAGATTTAAATGTATGACCCTAAACCATGAAACTCTTAGAAGAATATATAAGCAGTAAACTCTTTGAAATAGCTCTTGGTAATATTTTTTTGGATATGTCTCCTTGAACAAGGGAAACAAAATAAAAAATAAACAGATGAGACTACATCAAACTAAAAAGTTTTTGCACAGTGAAGGAAACCATCAACAAAGTGAAAAGATAGCCTGCTGAATGGGAGAAGATATTACCCAATGATATATCTGATAAGGGATTAATATCCAAACTATATAAGGAACTCAAAGAACTTAACACCAAACAAACAAACAAAAAACAAAAAAAACCCCCGAACAATCCAATTAAATTGGCTGAGGACCTGACTAGACATTGCTCCCAAGAGGACATACATCTAATAGACATGGAAAGATGCTAAAAAAAAAATCACTAACCATCAGGGAAATGCAAATTAAAACTACAATGAGATATCACTTCACAGCTGTCAGAATGGCTATCATCAATAAATCAACAAATAACAAGTGTTGGTGAAAATGTGGAGAAAAGGGAACTCTTGTGTATGTTGGAGGGATTGCAAACAGGTGCATCCACTATGGAAAACAGTATGGAGTTTCCTCAAATAATTAAAAATAGAATTACCTGTCACCCAGCAATTTCACTCCCAGGTATTTGTCCAAAGAAATCTAAAACACTAATTTGAAAACATATATGCACCTGTATGTTCATTGCAGCATTATTTACAATCGCCAAGATATGAAAGCAACCTAAGTGTCCATCAATGGATGAATGGAATAGAAGTGGTACAATGGAATATTACTCAGCCATAAAAAACAATGATATCTTGCCATTTGCGACCACATGGTTAGCTCTAGAGGGTATTATGCTAAGTGAAATAGGTTAATACAAATATTCTGATTTCAATTATATGTGAAATCTAAAGAGCAAAATAAATGAACAAACAAAACAGATACAGATAACATTTTGATGATTGCCAGGTGGGAGGGGGATGGATGAAAAGGTGAAGGGACTAAGAAATATTAATTGCCAGTTATAAAAACAGTCACAGGGAAGGAAAGTATATAAAAACAGTCACAGGGCATATAGTCAGTAATATTGTAATCACTATGTATGATGTCAGATGGGTAGTAGACTTATCGGGGTGATCATCTCATAAGTTATATACTGTGTGCTTTATCACAAGCAATGAAGGCTAGAAAAGAATAAAAGATCTTTAAAATGCTAAATGAAAAAATTATCAGACTGAAATTCATATCCTATAAAGACAGCCTTCAAAAACGAAGCTGAAATAAAGATAGTTTCAGATAGAAAAAAGGTTGAGAGAATTTGTCTGCAGCAGTTCTGTACCACAACAAATGCTTAAAGAAGTTTTTTGGACTCAAGAAAAATTATATCAGTGCTGGCCAAGTGGCGCGATGGTTAAGAGCTGGCTTGGGACACCAGAGGGCCTCTGTTCAGATCCCACATATGAGGGCCAGTGACACTGCCCTCTACAGCTAAGATGCTGAACAACAACTCAACCTGGAGCTGGGCTGCTGTGAGTCGCTGGTTATGGCATAGGCTGCAGCCCCTGCTGCAGTGGGTTGCCATGGGCTACCACGTGTAGCCAGCAGCCAGCATGAATGGCCAGCAGCCGCAGTGAGCAGCAGTCCAGAAGCCGGAGACTGATCTGTCTCACCTGGGAGAGCGCAATGATGGTGTCAACTTGGGCCAGTGAAGCAATGTCCTCCACAATTAGAATGAAGAACAAAAGGACAGCAACTTGTCTGTTCCCCTTCCCCCAATTTCCCAGCGCTGTTCCCATCCCCCCAATTCTCCAATAAAAAACCTTTAAAAAATTATATCACGTGGAAGCCAGGATCTGCAGGAAAAAATCAGAATGAGAAAAAATGTGGATAAATATTTTAATGGCTGTCACCACTTCCATTTCACATTGTACCAGAAGTCCTAATTATTGAAATAAGGCTAGAAAAAGAAACAAGACATAAAGATTTAAAAAAAGTGAAATTATCACTATTCACAGATGACAATTGTATGTGTATAAAACTGCATGGAATCCACACATACAAAATAACAACTAATAGAACTAATAAGTGAATTTAACAAAGTCTCAGATATATGGTCAATATTAAAAAAATCAACTTTATTTCTA
This sequence comes from Hipposideros armiger, assembly GCF_001890085.2. Classification (NCBI taxonomy): domain Eukaryota; kingdom Metazoa; phylum Chordata; class Mammalia; order Chiroptera; family Hipposideridae; genus Hipposideros; species Hipposideros armiger. The sequence continues at coordinate 568,135 of NW_017731867.1, read as the reverse complement.
ACTACTAACAATGAACAATTATAAAATGCTATATAAAAATACCTTTTAAATAGCCTGAAGAAACCCTTAAATACCTAGAAATAAAACTGACAGAAGATGAGAAAACTATAAAACATTATTGACAGAAATTCTAATGTACCTAAATAAATACCATGTTCATGGACTAGAAAACTCAATATTGTTAAAATGACATCTATTTTCCCCAAAATTATTTATACATTTGATGCACTCTTAGTAAAAATGTCAGCAGGCTTTTTTGAAGAAATTACAAGTTAGTTTAAAATTGTCAAGGATCTAGAATAGTCAGCAAAACTAATAAAAAACAAAGCTGGTGGATTTATAGTACTTGATTTCAGGACTTAATACAATGTCACAGTAACCAAATCAGTGTTGTATTGCATAATAATAGATTGATGGAACAGAATTTAAAAATCCAGAAATAGGTACATACACATATATGTGATATATGCACACATCATATGATATACACACATATATGACACATACATATACAAATATATTCATATCTGACCAAAGTGGCACATTGAAACAGTGAAAAAAAAGAAAATTCTTTTAAAAAATGATTAAGGAACAACTACACATCAATTAGAAATAAATTGAACTTGACCCTACCTCACTCAATACACAAAAATTATTTGGAGATGGATCATGAGTGAACAGTGGCAGAATAGGCCACCCTTAAGTATGCCACTTTGGCATAAAGATTATTTTGAGCTAAAGGTACTTAAAAAAATCAGGTGTAAGAAAGGCACTCTGACCTTCCCTTTTTTTTCCTGAAAATAAGAGATAAAAAATTCCCATGTGGAAGATGTCCTCCTTATACCAGGAGGGAAGAAATATTCTTATCACCAGAGATGGGAACTGAGGCCAAGGGAAATATGTACAAGTCGACCTTGTTAAAATAACTCTTATTTTCCTTTAGTTTTCCCATAGAAATACTTTTCTACAATTGTCTTTATTTAACCTAGGACATAATCATTTAGGACTAGTCACTAATTTGGGTCTTCATTTTCTTATGGGGGCTCCCACGTACATGAAAAAGTCTATATGCTTTTCTTCTGTTAATCTGTGTAATGTCACTTTAATTCTCAGGTCTAGCTGGAGACCCTAAGAGAGGGTAGAGGTATAGTTTTGTATCCCCTTACATGAATTTAAATATAAAAGTTACAATAAAATATCTACTAGATGAAAACAAGTAAGAATAGCTTTGTCACCCTTGAGTATGCAAAGATTTTTATTATATAGAATTTAAAGATATCACCTATAAAAGAATATTTGGATTTCATCAAAACTAAAAATTTCTGCTCATGAGAAGGAAATGAATAGGCAAGCCACAGACTGGGAAAATATTCTTACCATTTCTATTTCACAAGTAACTCATAACTAGAATATCTAAAGAACTTTTATAAGTCAATAATAAAAAATTAGGGCCGGCTGAGTGGTGTGTTGGTTAAGAGTTGGCTTGGGACGCCAGNACACACACACACACACACACACACACACACACACACACACACACTCAATGGACTATTACTAAACCATAAAAAAGAATGAAATCTTGTCATTTGCAACAACATGGATGGACCTAAAGTGTATTATGCTAAGTGAAATAAGTCAGAAAGAGGAAGCCAAATATCAGATGGTTTCACCTATGGAATCTAAAAACAAAACAAAAACAGATCTATTGAAACAGAGATCAAAGAGATGGCTACCAGAAGGAAGGCGGGGGGAGGCATGGGTGAAAAGGGAAGGGGAAAATGGTCAATAATATTGTGATAAGTTTACACAATGATGGAATATTGCTAGAATTAGTGGTGCGACCACATTGTAAGGTATAAAAATGTGAAATCACTATATTGTGCTCATGAAACTAATGTAACCAACATAAGATTGTACACCAACTATACCTATATACTTTAAAAAAAAAAAAAGAAAAAAGAATTCAATTCTCCTTTACCACCAAAATAAAATGAAATAAAAAGTATTTAAATACCTTTAAGGAAAGAAAAATAGCATTTGGGAAGTCACACGATGTTCATCTGAAACCACTACAGTCCTTTATGAATATTTTCTTTCTCTTCATTATGAGGAGATATCTCTGTGAAAGTCAAGCTGGATACAGGGAAGGTATGAACTGGCATGAATAAGGAGCCAACTATAGAGTGTAAAGTTCTGAGGCCAATTGTTAAAATGACAAATCACAACATATATACCAAAGTTATGGTTTCAGCTACTGCTGAAGTTATTTATTCATCAAATACATGTGAAACCTCTATATGTCCTAAGCACTGTTCTGGGGACATAGTAGTGATTGAGATAGAAAAAAAAAATACTTTTTCTCGTAGAACTTATCTTGTAGAAGATGAAATTCTGAAGCTTTTCAGAAGAATATAGCACATATTTTAATGATTATTCCAAAACATTTAGTCTTTAAAAACTACCTAGTCATCCTCATATGATTGTTTAATGTCTGATCTGTTTCTTTAAAAGTATGTATATGATTTTTTATGCATATCTGATATTGATGGACATCTATTACTTTATTTACTAAGTACTATATGTTCCTTTAAGACATGCAGCTTTTTTTAAAATTAAAGTTTATCGGGGTGAAAATTGTTAGTCAACGTTTCAGGTGTACAATTCTGTAATACATCATCTATATATCACATTGTGTGTTTACCACCCAGAGTTAATTCTCTTTCTATCACCTTTTTGCCCTCATCCTTTGATTCTTTTTACCCTCATCTACCACACCCCTCCCCTCCACCCTCTGGTAACCACCAAACTATTGTCTGTGTCTATGAATTTTTGTTTCTTCATTTGTGTGTCTTGTTCTTTTTTTTTAAATTATTTTTTTGTGAAATACACATTTTTTTAGAATTAGTTTCAGCTGTACAACACAGTACTTTTTATCCCTCGAGGTGACAACCCCCTTCCCCCAATCTGCCGCCCCACTTCCCCCCAATATCATACATTCCTATTGCAATTCCCTTGACTCCACTCCCACACTATACTCCACATCCCATGACTATATATATATATATATATATATATATATATATATATATATANCTGGTTTGGATCCCACATATGAGGGCCAATGACACTGCCCTCTACAGCTAAGATGGTGAACAACAGCTCAACCTGGAGCTGGGCTGCCATGAGTCACCAACAATGGCGTAGGCTGCAGCCCCTGCTGCAGTGGGCTCCCATAAGCTACCATGAGTGGCTGGAAGCCAGCGTGAGCTGCCAAGAGCCGCCATGAGCGGCCATTCAGTGGCCGGCGACCGATCTGCCTCACCCGGGAAGAGCACAATGATAATATCAACGTGGGCCAGTGAAGCGACGTCCTCCACAACTAGACTGAAGAACAAAAAGGACAGCAACTTGTCTGTTCTCCTTCCCTGATTTCCCAACACTGTTCCCCTCCCCCAATTCCCAAATAGAATCTTAAAAAATAGTAATAATAATAAAAAGTTAAACAGACTAATAAAGAATGGGAAAAAGATTTGAACAGACACTTCAATGAAGAAAATGTAAGAATGAGCCATCCCACAGAGTAATGAGGCAAAGCATGTGAAAAGATGCTCAACATCATAAGTCATCATGGAGATGCAATTTAAACATGAGGTAGCATTTCACACTCACTGGAATGGCTAAAAGATTGACAATACCAAAAACTGACGCGAATGTGTAGCAAATTAAGGGCTCATATGTTGTTGGCAATGTGAAATATTACAACTATTTTGGAGAATGCTTTGCCATTTTCCTAAAAGTTAAACATTTTATGCACCAGGAGTGCCATTCTTTGATATTTATCCAAGTGATACAAAAATGTATTTTCTACCAAAAGGCTTGTGTACAACGATCAGAGAAAACCTGGAAACAACATATCTATATTTGAGAAAATGGGTAAGAACATCGCAGTATATTTATAATGAAATATTGCTCAGCAATGAAGAGGAAAAAGCTAGTAATATATGCAACATGGATGAATCTCAAAAACATAATACTGAACAAAAGAAGCCAGATATAAAAGAATACATGCAGTATATTGCTTCAAGGACAAGTGAAAAGAATCTCTGGCTATAGAAATCAGTACAGTGGGGTGTGACTAGAAAGAGGCTTGAAGAGAATTTCTGGGGTGATTGAAATATTTATATTTTGTTTTGGGTGGTGTTACATTGGTGTATAAGTCATTTGTGAAAATTCACATAAGTGAACACTTAAAATTGCATAATTTTAAAAAGATAAAAGAATAAAACAACAATGATTTTAAGCATCATGACTCCTTATGAACAGTCATTTTAAAACACTTGGTTTACATCAAATGAATGTGTCTTAAGGCGATACTATGATGACAAGTATAGGATTTGCTAAGAGTATCTGTGGTGGAAGGAAAAGGTTAGGTCAGCACCACCTGTTTCTGGCACTCTTCTGACTAGACACCAGATTGCCTACCGGTTTATCCCAGCTTTTCTGAACACAGGGAGAGTGGCAGTAATATCAGGGAGCCTTATGCTTGCAAGATGGACACCATATGTTTTCACTATTGTTTCATAGCTGTTCTCATTTATCTGTTTCCCCTGCCCTTTTAGCATTTGAGGTCTGGCGACCTTGAGAAATTTAATATAAGAAGACACCATGAATGAAATATTAAATTTTTTTGTAGTATATATGCTGCCTAAGCAAACACTAATTTTATTTTTATAATCAAACACAAAAGGAAGACTTGTATGTGAGTATTTATTCACTTCAGCAGTCCAATAGCTGTTACTTGTCAAATTACCACCCAATTACCACTTTCAAACCATGTCTTAAAACGAATATCCACGCTTTATACGGATAGTTGTGAAAACTTAATAAGAACGCCTATACATATTATTTATAGATATCACTTACACATGATAAGGATTCTAAATAAAATATATTAAATGTGAGAGAAATAGTAACATGTGGCAGAATTTTTAGAAAAAGCAACACGTTAGTACTTAAAGGAGACATTCAATTAAGGAAATGACATTTTTAAGGTGGGATTCTAATGGATTATTGAGCTGGCTCTTTGGTTCCTTAAAATGCTCAGATTAAAATTTAATCACAAAATAATTTATGCATACCCTGAGATTTCAAAAACTGTAGCTACTAAATACAAAACATTCATTTCTGCCTTCCCGGTTTCCATTTGTATGATTTCAGAAAAATGTGTCGGCAAAACTTTGTACTTTTGGCCACAGGCAGCTGTTTACAATTTTTTGTCCTGGAGATGGCTGAAGTGCCCGGAGTAGGATGGTGAAAAGGCCTGTGTGTGAAGGGTGATAGTATGGATGGACAGAAGGAGGGTAGATACAGAAGGAGGGCAGTATCTGCTGCTGACTGGTCCTGCTGCTTGGGCGTGTTTAGAATTTAATTCTAAACACAAGTGCAGAGCAACATAAGCCTGTTGGCTACATCGTTATTCTTATTTGTTCAAACTGCCCCTTATTGATGGAGCTAATGTCATCTTGGTCAGTAAAAATAATTACTTGCCTCTTGAGCCACACATCAGAGTAACACAAAAGAGTAATTTATTTATGAGGAACAGAACTTGTACGCAGCTTTAACACTGCATCTCATGCTTACAGTTTCAGAATCTCTGAAGGAGTAAAGGGCAGTCTGTATGGGTTTTTCAATCTACTGCCATCTTTAGTGTGGGAAATCCACCTCCCCCAAAGCCTTAGCAAATAGCTGCTCTCTTTTACTTGACACATAGAAATTACTTCTTTTCCTCATTATTTTATTGTTTTATTCAATCTCCTTCTCTTTCTCTTTCTCTCTCTCTCTGTAACTCCTCCTTTTTTTTTCCAGCCCACTCTTATTTCAGCCTTTTGATGTGTATGATTATAGATGTCTATAATGTTCAGCTTTGGATCAGTGTGTTCTTAGGTGGTGACAAAATATGCTGCACTCAAAAAAATTAGTAGAAAAAGAAAAATGCTATGTAAAAATAAATATTATTTGGAAAAGAAGTATTAGGCCATTGAGAAAAGGTTTCCATGCCTAAGTTGCAAATAAGATATGATCATGTTTCAGGTGGCACAGAGTAAACAGCTTAAGCCCCTGGGCACGTGGAGATCAAAACATCTCAAGTTTTGCTGTGCTTCTTCAGCTCAGTGTGATCAAGTAAGCTTTCTTAGCTAGCTTTGGGGGCAGCTGGATTGTCCAACTCAACATGTGTCACCCAACTTGCATTCAAACCCACTCTATTCCCATATTTGTAGCCTTTGCAAAAGCAGCGTTTTCCTTCAGCCATCTTCTCAGGAACTTGAAGTTTGTCAGGGGTCACAAATTTAGATGACTCTGGTGATATTAGGCCAGTTTTCTCCTCCCCAGGCACTGCAAACTTTCACACAGTTCACTGTGGCCTTTATTATATGTGGGAAGTTCTACTTATTAAATTATCAAGAGTAGAATAACTGGTTTTGTACTTGCAAAGCCAGAGTGAGTTTATCTGTACTTTGTCACTCAGCATGATTATCATCTTTATTATTTGGGTATTTGAGAGCATCAAGTGTGTGTGTATGTGAGTTTTTAAACTCATTGATGCTTTCTGCTTGCTTATCTGGTTGCTAAGGAAATTGGAAGGCAACTCTAGGATCCTTCATTCACTGGCTTTCAGAGTTTTTTTATTATTCAAAATTTGCTTTGCTCCTGAGTTAGTTTTATTTTCCATAAAGCATGATATTTCTTGGAGTGAAATTTGAAGTTCATCTTTTTTGTTGCTTGCCTACTAAACTCCTAGGGCTGCACAAGAATAGAGCTGAAACTTCTGCTAGCAAAGCATATAGAATCAGGCTTGCTCTCAGAGTATCTGAAGTCTTACTAGCAGCTTACTTGGCTAACTCAGACCTATGTTTCTTGCAGTTGCTTCTTACTGGTGATACTTGTCACCTTAAAGGAGTGCCTCTCAAATCTAATGAGCAATGCTTGCTTTGGCCTGGTCTATAGTACTCCAGTAGTATTTCAGGTACCACTTCAACAATGATAATTCTGACCCACTTACTCTGCAGCAATTTTGTTGCTGTGAAATGCTGCAAAAATTTGAGATATACTTTATAATGTTAGTATATTCTATATATGGCCATATTAAATTTTTATTGTCTACAATCAGTACATTTTTCTTCTTACTTGGGAACATTTTGGGCAACTGCAGGAACACAGGTTCATAGTTTAAAAAGAACATAAGAACATACGAACATAGTTGATAAGAATTTATATTACATGGATTAGAATATATTGCCTTGACCCTCAACTACTTGTAGTAAAACACAAAACTAGCGTGAGTAATAAATGACATGATTTAAACTCTCTTTTGTAACTTATTGTCAGAAAATTATTCTAAATATTGAAATGGTTACTCTAAAACAATGGTTCTCAACTCTGGAGAAGGAGTAGTGGGAGGGAGAATTTGTCCCTCAGGGGGGCAATTATATGTCTGGAATCATTTTGGGGTGTCACAGTTGGGGGTAGCAATGTTAATAGCACCTAGTGGGCAAAGCCATGGAAAATGCTAAACATCTTACAATGCCCAGAACAGCCCCCACTCCACTCACTGCTCAAAATACCAATAATGCTGAAGCAAAGCAATCCTGCTCCGAAGACTACATCTCAGAGAAATGATGTCCTTTTTTGTCTTTTGGCAAAAGTAACTACATGAAATAAAATCATAAAGGGAAGAAAACTTTGTCCATAAGTCCACTACCATATTGTAGCCATTTCTATTTCCATGCTAGCCTTTGACCTCTTACTGCATTGCACATTTTCACTGTACTTCTGCCACTTTTGACTTTGCTGTGGTTTGACTTTCAAAACATATATTCTATATTTTAGAAAACAAATTGAATAGCTAGGAAAGATATAAGACTCAAGCCTGAGCAAGGTAAAATTGAAAGACAGTAGAATGTCACTCCTAGGGCCTCTCTAGGCTTCAGGGATTGGTAACCCACATTCTATAACCTAATATCATATTGAGTAATTATTTTAGAAGCTACAAAACACCCAAGTCAGCAGTCTTGGCCAATGAGCAGAGTAGTAGGGAGAAACATTTTGCATAAATAAGCTTGGCTGAATTTATATAATCTGAAGGCTAGTAGTATGATTTTGTATCAAATTCAGATTCTAAAATTTAAAGCAAAAGATTATTTTACTGCATTTGGTATCAAAAATTTCCCATAAAAATTATAGAAAAAAAGTACAAATATTAATAGTTAAAACTTAATAACATAGGAAAGTTATGAAAATTATTCTCAAAAGGAGAAAAATCTTTAATAAAATAATATGATACTATAGACATTATCAAGGTTCCTGTTAAAGCATCTCGCAAAGTGTACCATTACATAAAAGATGGAAAGAATTAGATAAAAGAAATCTCATATTTTGTTGTATCTTTTTAAAAGTATATATTTGAGTCAGTTGCAAGTATTTTTACTTACTTATCTATGGTGTATTAAACTATATCTGGAGCAACTATTTATTTCCTGATAATTGTAAATGATTGAATTCTATAGATTTTCCACTTTCACTATATAATAAAACATATACACATGTAACCTATTCTCTTTGTCAGGAGCAGAATTCATGATGTTACCAATTTTGAAAATGAAGACAATAAAATCATCTCAAAAAAGACTTGAAAGTGTGAGGTTTAGCAAAATTAATAGTTCACAAAAGGTAAATACACTCAAAAGGATATCCAGACAAGCTTTTCTAATGTTCACCTTACCTCTTTATGACAGTGCCCAATTTAATTTCCTTTCATGTTCTTAAGATTTACTTTTTTTTTTTTAAGATTTTTATTGGGAAATTGGAACAGTCTGGGGAATTAGGGGAAGGGGAACAGACAAGTTGCTGTCGTTTTGTTCTTCAGTCTAGTTGTGGAGGACGTTGCTTCACTGGCCCAAGTTGGCACCATCATTGCTCTCTTCCCCGGGCGAGGCAGATCAGTCGCCGGCTTCTGGACTGCTGCTCACTGCAGCTGCTGGCCGCTCATGCTGGCTGCTGGCTACATACGGTAGCCCATGGCAACCCACTGCCACTGCAGCCTAGCCGTCGCCAGAGACTCACGGCAGCCCAGCTCCAGGTTGAGCTGTTGTTCAGCATCTTAGCTGTGGAGGGCAGTGTCACTGGCCCTCATATGTGGGATCTGAACCCTGGCCCTCTGGCATCCCAAGCCAGTTCTTAACCATCGTGCCACTCGGCCAGCCCCAAGATTTACTTTTGACTTACTGTGGTTATTTCTAAATCAAGCTTATACTCAAAAGTTACATTACCATATAACAGTCAAAAGATGTGGCATAGAAAAATGAAGGCCATCTTCAAAATGGAACACTAAAAAATGTTTACAACAATGGTAACCTTATTAGAATAAAGTACAGCCTCCCCAATGCATACTTTAGAAACAACAACATATATTTGGACATGTGAAGTCTGACTTTTTCAGCCATGGTAGTTCATGCCTTATAATTTTGCTAGTAGTGCATTTCTTTATCAGGAATGTTTACAGACGAACAGGTGCATGTTAACCCATCAGCAAGCATGTTTCCGAGTCTGTATGCGCACATGAACATGGATTTTAGAAAGGAACTTTCTTTTTTATAAGTAGGCAAACATAATATTTTGATGCCTGGGAACATCCTTAGGTACTGACTCAGAAAAAGGGGATGGCACTGGTTCAGACTCCTTGAAAGCAACGGAGCCTGATAATCCAGTTTGTGTTTAAGATGTCAATCATATCTCTATTCAATTGAGCAGAACTCTGCATCTAAAAATGAAATGCAAATTTTATATCTTTAGCATGATGAAAAGCAGAATGGAATCTGAAGATTTTGTATTAAGAGTAGAGATTTGTCTCTATTTTGAAAGTAATAACCTAATTATTTTTTAATTACTCAGTTTTAGAACTACTTTCTTCTTTGCCATGATAATTGAGGATTTATAGAACATGCATACTATGTTCTAAATTAAGCTTTTCTTTCTGTCAAGGGAGTAATCATCATTTTTCAATGCATATTCTTCCTTTTTTATTTTCCCTTTTAGGCTGTTGTGACCTTTCTTTATTCAAGCATCCATTTCCCTTTCTTTTGTTTTAGTTCCCACTTTTCAAGTCTTCAATTGGGTGACTCTTTGTTCCGGGTCATGCCTGGGTCATCCACTATTTGGTAGAACACTTAGAATCAGTGGGCCAACTCAACTCTTCTGTTGAAAACTCATTTTTTCCACTTTCAAGTTCTTTGTACTATATATAACATGCATAATACCAGATGACATAAAATTACACAGGTAAAATAGATTACATCTTCTTGCAGTTATAAACCACTTTAGCCCATCTCTTTAATGTATAACATCGATTAATTCTTTCAGTAGAGTCCACAATGGATGTTTATTCTACCATTTTTCTCTTTTCTTTCTATCTATGCCTACTCCATCTTTGACGAGATGCAAAACCTTACTGTTTGCCATTATGTCTTGCGAACAATATTACATGTCATTTTACTTAGCCAGCACAAAGTTTTGTCCCTAGTTCAGCATATTTTCATTCAAATTTTTTGGCATGCTAGGAAGAACCATGATGTTCATCTTACTGAAAATGCAAAAGACTATGGAGTAAAGATGACTGTCATCTTTATTGTAGCCTGGTGTTCAAAAGGAGCAAAAGTAGATGTAGATTGTGTTTTTTTCTTAGCTTAAACTGAGAACAGCTTTTTGGATTCAGCAATCCTTCCAGACATATATCTGCATGTCTGATTTGCATTTGGAAATAGGAGGTGGGGGTGGGGGCTAGAGAAGAGGAAGTTTTGTGTCTGAAGAACTGGGAGAGCTTCGGAAGATGACAACCAAGGAAATAAAAGAGAATAATATCATATCTCATTCCTGGATGGGATGGGGACCATGAATAGTTTTGAGTCCCATGAATTCAGGGATTAGAACTATTTTCCCCATTTCTGCCTAGCAAGGAGGCCTGAAAGAAAGATAGGTCCATGATGGCACCACAGTGCTCTGCAGCACTGGGGACCCAGGAGCTGTGCTGGGTAAGGAAATATTCTCCTTAAGGATCAGTGGCCTAAGATAGGGAGATACCCTGGTGCCCCACAGATGGTGGCAAAAAGCCAGGGGAGTCCAAATCAGCACAACCAGCTGGCTTCTCAACATTCAAGACACTGGAAAGTGCCAGAATTTCTTGGGTGGTAGGAGAAACTCTTCAGGGCCTAAGATTCTTATAAGCAGGTAGCAGACAGAAGTCTGTAACTTTGTGAGCAGATATTAATATTCCTTCATTCCAGTTGCAGACTGAGGCCTGAGGACATTAGAATTTCATAAAGAAAGAGGAAGAGAATGTTGGAGGGGGGAGGAGCAAACTGGAAATCTGTTGATATGCAAATATTTAAGATAAAGAAACATGCTTTTCAAAATCTCCTTTAATCCTTTTCAGTAGTGTATGATTTGATGCCAAGAACATGTGGTATATCCATTATTAGTTTGGAATTAGATTTGAATTTCCAGGTCCAATACTTTTTTTTTTTTCAATATTTTATTGGGGAATTGGGGGGAGGGGAACAGACAAGTTGCTGTCCTTTTGTT
>NW_017731867.1:552886-556221 GCF_001890085.2 Hipposideros armiger | reverse complement strand
TTAGCTGTGGAGGGCAGTGTCACTGGCCCTCATATGTGGGATCCGAACCAGGGCCCTCTGGCATCCCAAGCCAGTTCTTAACCAATGCACCACTTGGCCGGCCCCCAATACTTTTTAATAGTTTTGAAATTTTTCAATTTTTTATTTTGTAACTTTTATAAATTTACTTTTTTTTCTGGGCCAAATCTGATATGCTGTATGGAAATTTATAAATGTGATATGGGCTCTACGCATATAATTATTAAGCAAGGCATAGGTACCCCTTTTGACTCTAGCATAAACATCTCCACCTACCTATCTTACCTTTGGTGGTGGTGTAGGAGGGTTTATTTGCATTCTTATGCCTTTGAGTGCCAGCAGGAAACCTTATAACCTACTTGTCAAGCTGTTTCGCTAAAGCATAATAGAATAAATATTCCAAGAACAAGACTACCAGCCTTCTGTTTTCCATAGGTGATGAAGTCACTGTAAGATTACTTACAATGTCACTTCCTCTTCGCATGTGCCTCTCTTACTCATAAGCATGACTGGTTGATCATAGGTCACACTCTCAGAGGTCTTTGGTTTTTATCTAGACACACTGGGTATAAGTAACGACTCTAGGATCTATCTCCTCATTGACCATGTGTTCTGGCATATTTTCTTGATGAAGTTTTCAAGGAGCAAAGTAGAGTAACACACTGGCAGCAGAGTTAGAGTGGGTTCTTCCACAAGTGCCTCGTTTGGCTTGGTCTAGTTCCAAGTTCTTTGGGGATGAAGGTTTTGGTGTTCTACAGCAAACAGTTTCAGATCACTTAGATCATTCAGATGACTGAGATGTGCAAATTAAATACTGTACCCTGGGGCAAAGCAAAATAAAACAAAACAGTCAAATTCATACCAGGGGTAAACTTTCAAACAGTGAAGCACCCAAACTATTTTAACAAAGCACTTGCAAAAAAAAAAAAAAATCCACTGAGCATTTTGATCAACTTTGGGGAGAAATATTCTGTTGTACCTCGTCCTTGCATTGTGGACTTGATCAACTGGAAAATTATTTCTTTTTAGAACTTTTATAATGGTACTTGGGACTTGTATAAATGTTAAACTGCTACATTCACACAAAAGCTCTATAAAGGCTGGTGAAATATTTCATTTCAATAAATGTTTCCAGTGCTAGCCCAAAATATTCTCTTCAAAGTTATAGACAGTATCCTTGTATGCTTAGTTCGGTTTATAACAATTTAAATTTTTTGTATTTTACAAGTTGAATGAAATAGAAACACACAGGGAGAAAAAAACAATCTTTTCTCTCAGAATTATTGAGAAATCCTGTGAAAGTATGTGAACTCTCTTAGCGTAACCAAATAGTTAAAATGGCTTTAAAAAATAACTTCTTAGCCAATGTTTCTATTATCTAAAGCTAAGGAAAGACAATATTAACAAATTACAATGGAAAAAAGAACAAATTACTCAAAGATAAGTGTTTAAATTGGGCTCTTTCAGTTTTAAGGAATAAAAACTGGCCCAAAGTAGTTTAACAGAAGCCTCCAGATAAGGAGGCCTCCAGATAAAACTGAATGCTGAAACTCCAGGACTGAATCAGCCCTTCACTCAGAACAGGTCACTCCTCTCTGAAGTCATTCGTCTTTCAAGGACCAAGTTTTTCTGAATTTTGCTTCTTAATCTGCTTTTTTCTAGTTCTTTCTCTGTCTTAACTTGCTTATTTTTCACAGAGCCTCAGATCGCTGTCCTGGCTGAGACAGTGCATTGCTTCAGGCTCCAATTCAAACGTCCATTGGTCACAACCCTCTGAGTCTCTTAGAACTCTTACAAGGGAGATTGGTTAGGCCACAAGAGACATCGCCATTAGAGCCTCCAAAACCACCAATATTATTAAGAGAAAAATTGGGTTTCCTACCGTTTCATCTTTTCTTACACAAGGTTGATATTGTTTCTATCATGTGCATTAAGATGGGGAGATAGGGAAAAGTGAAATGTCATTTATGGAAGACACCAACCAATGGCTGGCCATCATCTCCCAGGATCCTGAAGACTATTCACTTCTTCTAAAACGTTCATTCATTCGTCCATTCATTCATTCAAGCTCTCAGTTACTTAACAAGTATTTACTGCATGTCTAATGTGTTTCAGACACTGTGGTAGATGCTGGAATTACTTTTTATCTCTAGGCCATGTAGATTTTTTCTACACAAGTTAATACTTGGGAGAATATAAGGCAGTATATATTTATGTTTCCTGATTGCTAGTCCTGTACCTATAACTAAATTGTTTCTCATGGTCATGGGCTATCATAATTTGTATTCTAGCATAAGCTTGGTATACATCTAATAAATAGAAAATCTTCTTGTACTGGCTCTTTTCTGTATTTTTCTTTGCCACCCTGCTTTCAAGATTAAAACCTTGGAAAAAAAGGGCTTAAATGTTGCTGAAAATAGTCACTTATGGTTACTTAGAGTGGTAAGTCTCTACTTTCTTTTCATGCCATTGTTCCATTTTTCTAGAAAAAAAAATGTCTCCCTTGTTTTGAAGTCTGAAATGAAGTATACAATTTAAGTAAAGATAATATAGTATTCTATCTGGAATTTGACTCTGAAAATTATGTCAAATTTGTTTGACTTCAGAATTCATTCTGGTCTTGGAAAGATTATAATTTTTATGTACCATCCTATAGAAAATGGCATTTGGACCATCAATGAAACAGAAAGACAACCTACTGAATGGGAGAAGATATTCCCCAATGATATATCCAATAAAGGATTAATATCCAAAATTTATTTAAAAACTCATGCAACTCAACACCAAAACCAAAACAAAAACAAAAACAAAAAAAACCTTACAATCTAATTTAAAAATGGGCAGAAGACCTTGATAGATATTTCTCCAAAGAGGACATACAGATGGTCAATTGACATATGAAAAGATGCACAATGTCACTAATAATCAGGCAAATGCAAATTAAAACCACACTGAGATATCACCTCATGCCTGTCAGAATGGCTATCATCAATAAATCAACAAACAAGTGTTGGCGAGGATGTGGAGAAAAGGGAACCCTTTTGCACTGTTGGTGGGATTGCAAACTGGTGCAGCCACTATGGAAAATGCTATGGACATTCCTCAAAAAATTAAAAATAAAATTACCTGTGACCCAGCAATTCCACTCCTAGGTATTTATCCAAAGAAATCCAAAACGCTAATTCAAAAGAACATATGCCCCCATACATTCATTGTAACATTCTTTACAATAGCCAAGATATGGAAGCAACCTAGGTGTCTATCAATAGATGAATGGATAAAGGTGTGGAGATATATATATATATATATATATATAT
>NW_017731867.1:518421-544636 GCF_001890085.2 Hipposideros armiger | reverse complement strand
AGTCAGCACAGCATCTGTTTATTCTGCCATCTTACCAGAAGTCTCGTGTGTCTTGTTCTTTTGTTGTTTTCACTTTTATATACCACATATCAGTGAAATCATATGGCTCTCAACTTTTTCTCTCTGACTTATTTTTATCATCAACAAGACATATAATAACAAGAATTGGAGAGGCTGTGGAGAAAAAGGAACCCTCATACACTGTTGGTGGGAACGCAGATTGGTGCAGGTACTCTGGAAGACAGTGTGGAGGTTCCTCAAAAAATTAAGAATAGAATTACCATATGACCCAGCAATCCCTTTCCTGGGTCGCTACCAAAAAAATCTGAAAACATTTATCCGTAAAGATATATGTGCTCCGATGTTCACTGCAGCTTTATTTACATTGGCCAAGACATGGAAACAACCAAAGTGTCCCTTGATAGATGATTGGATAAAGAAGATGTGCTATATATACACAATGTAATACTATTCTGCCGTAAGAAAAGATGGAATAGTGCCATTTGCAACAATGTGAATGGATCTTGAGATTATTATGCTAAGACATGCAGCTTTAGTATGGTCTAACAAATACCCATATCCAATTTTGTTGTTAGAATTTTCTTCAAATATATGTGTGTTGGTTTTTAACTTCCATTCACATATTTAACTAAATCTTGAAAGATAGGGGTAGGGAATGGAGGGAAGGATACTAAGTTTCTTCAAAATTATATACCATGTTTTATATATATACATATCTTTATTTTTTATTTTTTAGATCTTGGGTTTAGGCTTATTTTCATTCTCAAGTAAATAGAGTGTAGTTAGAATCTATATATGGAGAAAGTTTCAGTGCTGCTGATACACAATGTTTTCTGTTATCTAGATATTTTTTTAAATTACTTTTGCATCATTGGGTGACCCTGAGTTTTCTGTTCAATTCACTGTATCTAGTGACCTTTTGTGGAGTCTGTTCTTCCACAGCTTTTGAGATGGGAACACACAGCATGTTGTGTTCCATGTCATGTCAGTCATTATTCTCTTTGACTTTACTTGTGTTCTCAAGTCAACATGTTCCAGATTAATGAGGCGTTTGTTCTTAATCAAGAATACACTTTTAATTTTAATGACTTGTTTATGATTAATTGTTTCTACATGCCCTTTTCATACTTGAGGATACTTCCACTGCTGCCTTTTCCCTGAACAGTTTCCAAACATCTAAATGCTGGTAGCTGCTATGACCCAGTGATCTCAAGGGACTGAAAAAATATGGTTATTGATTTCCTTGAGAAAAACATTCACACTGTCCCCTTGAACTAAAAATCACATTGAATAATAATAATGTGAAAAAAGCAGCTGTTAAGCAAACTGCATGGTTACACATTATATATTTTTAATGTTCCTTTTAAACATATATACCTAATGAGGTCCTACTGTTTTATGAGGAAAGATGTTAGAAATAATTTGTGAAGTAAAATAATTTTCCCAGATGATCTATACAATGCCATTAGCTGATTTAATTAAAATTTACTGTTGATTTATGTTTTCTTTTCAATTTAAATAACCAATAGGCATGTGTGTGTATGCTCACCTGCGCATGTGTGCACATGCTATATTTGAAGCTACAAAACTAAATGATACATGATCTCTTAATAATAAGAGCTAACATTTATTGAGTGCTTACTCTCTGCCAGGTTTTGTACCAGTGTGTTAAATCTATTAACTCATCTGTTTGCTATTCTCAAATACCATTTGTGAGGGCCCTGTTTTACTCCTGTTTTAAAGATCACAAACTGAGGCACAGAGATGATAAGTTACAAGGCCACACAGATGCTAAATAACATATTGGAGATTGGAAACCTAGAAGTCTGGCTCCAGAACTCAAGTTCTCAAACACGAGGCTACACCACTCTACACATGAATAAGCTCCTACTATTGGCAATTCCCTTTTAGGAACCTTAGTTATTTTGTACTTGTAAATCTTACTTATCTGTGGCCATTGGGCTAGGTACTTTGTTCTTTGGTCCTTTTCCAATAGGTGCTAAAAATAAAACAATGCATTAGACCCTTTTTTAATTCATATATTTGCTTATTTACTTGATTTATGTTTATTCTAAACAGAGCAGTACTATTGAAATGTTAGAGATTATAGAAAATTCAAAAATGTAAACTAGGATTGATAGAAACCCTCTTTGTCCCTATGATGGCTATAAGCATCTGAAACGATACTGGTCATTTTGGGATAAAACTAATCATGTTGTGTTTGCTTAAGTAACTGACCTTCTTTTGGATTTCATAGTGTGTTCACTCCATTTAAAAGGGTTTTAGTTGAAATATGACTCACTTAGCTTTTAAAGTGAGGATTCAAGATAATTGTGTTCTTGTTCCACCCAGGATTCTATGCTTTAGAATCATTTAAGGTTCACTGTTGTTCTTAGCATAACGCCTAATGGAATGATGGGTCTAAACTTTCCTGCCACAGAAGACAATATCACAGAAATAACAAATTAGTCAGTCAGATTTACTGGCAGGAAATTAATAAGTATGGTTGGAATTTTTCTTTTATATGTTACTTTCTATATGTTCCTGACAAGTCCATTGGTCTTTTTGAGGCTCAACCTTGCATTCGATAAGTTTAGATGGTGGGAATTTTATTCATCAGGACTCACTGGTTTACATGTAACAGAATCCAAATGAAACTAATTTAAACAAAGTGGAGGGTTTAGAAGACTTAAGGTTAGAAATGCAGCTGGACTTGAGGCAGAATTGGAAATAGAGGTCTTAGCACCATCAGGACCCTGTGTGGCTCTCATCTCTTTGATTTTTCTGGGTGTACGCTATATATTTTTTTCTTATTCCCTCCCCTTTTCTGTTCTACATGACTGGAAATGCGGTTACTGAAAGTTAGCCTGCTAGTTTTACACATCATAGTTCAGGCACCCAAAGAACAATCCTCAGTTCCAGAAGAAATATTCTCAAGTATAGATTCCAATTTTTCCTTTTGCATCAGGTACCGGGCTGGGACTTATAAGCTTTGGCTAGGAAAATGAGGTCTTGAGTAGGGATTATGATGTAGCCATCTTGAGTCTAGGGTCTACTACTGGGTCGATTAGCTGTTGACCTAGAATAGCTTCTATGATAACCTCATGAATGGAGTGAGGAAAACCAGTAATTCCCAGATGAGGAGGCTGGATAGATAATCCCGTATAAGCCTACTATAGTTAACTCCTTACCTACACATAGTAAAGGCCCTTTTCTCTCTTTGATAGTAATAAATGAGACATGAGAAGTCTTCTTTTTTGTATCGTAATAAGATGGATACTTATAAAGAAAATAAATGTATCCATTAAATGCATATTTTGGAATACATACTTTATGTGCTTCGAATTGTGTTAGACTACAATCTGATAGACAAAAAATATTTAGCCCTGGGACTATGGCACATATATAGATTCTTTTATAAATCATCTTTGGTTATGATTTCCTTGTAAGTGGATGTATGTATCTTTACTAATTGATTAAAATTGAGTTTTGGGGTTCAGGGAGGGCTTGATAAAAGGGATAGAGTTTGTAGGGAGAACAATTAAATTCTGGGTTATTGCAAATGTAACTAAAGAGTAAATAAGAATTGGGACCAGGGAAAATAATAGTGTTGAGTAAGAAAAAAAATGGGGGTTAACTGGATATGGTAGATTAGCAGGTAAGAAGTGAAATTAAAGAGAGTCTTTTATGAAAGCTGGAAACCAATATAAACTTGTAGTTTGACTCATAGAAGAATCAGGCTATGATGGATATTTTCTGTTTGGCTCTCTCCCCACCCAAGACCCATTCTTCTCTTTTGGCTTGCTCTATTCCTTAAGGAGTCAGATTTCTGCTAACATCATCTCCCAGGCTCCCTTCCTGATAGTTTCTACCAGTTGGAGGCTGACTCACCTGAAAGGAGATCAGAGAGCAGGAGGAGAGGGACAGTCAGAGGCTTTCTTCCCTGCTCCCTCCCTGTTCACTGCTGCATCCCTTCCTGACCACAGTCCTGTGAGGAGGCTCCACTCAAGGCTCCGGCTCTCACTGGGCTGTGACAAAGCCCTTTCCTCCCTTTGCCCCTTTAACCATGGGTGTGTGTGGTGTGTGTGTGTGTGGGGGGCGGCATATAATTGAGGGAGTAGAAGGAGATGTAATTGCTGTTCTTTGTTGCTAGTATCTGGTGCCTAAACTGCCTTTCTTTGTTTCCATAACCCTGCCCAAACTTCTATTTCATGATTTCTTCATTAAAGTATATTCATTTGAAATATTGGGGGTGAGTTACTTTTGCTTAAAAAACTCTGAGAATTTATAATTGAGGGAAGTATACATAATATATATTATATAATATATATGTAGAGAATACATATTGGGTTATCGGAAAAGTCATGACGTATTTTTTCTATGTTTTTTTTTTTGCAAAAATGCATCATGACTTTTTCAACAACCCTATACACACACACACACACACACACACACACACACACACACATACACAGTAATACCTTGGTTTGTGAGCATAATTTGTTCCAGAAACAAACTACTCATATTGCAAGACATTGCTCGTTTACCAAGCTAAAATGTTAGAAATGTTTGCTCGTTTTGTGGAACATTTGCAAACCAAGTTACTCACAATCCAAGGTGTGTGTGTGTGTGTTTGTGTGTGTGTGTGTGTATGTGTGTGTGTGTGTGTATATATACACATATATATATATATACATATATATGAAGAAATTTATTTCAGTAATTGGCTTTTGTGATTTTGAGGGCTGGTAAATTTGAAATCTGTAGGGCAGGGCAAGTCAGCAGGCTGGAAACTCTTGGGCAGGAGCTGATGTTGCAGTCTTGAGGCAGGATTTCTTCTTTCTCAGGGAAACCTTAGTTTTGTCCTTAAAGCCTTCAACTGAATGAATGAGGCCCACCAATATTGTTGAGAAAAATATCTCCTTTATTTAAAGTCAAATAATCATAGATGCTAAACACATCTACAAAATATCTACACAGCAATACCTAGATTAGTATTTGATTGAATAACTAGATATTATAGTCTAGTCAAATTGACATAAAACTAACCATCACACCAGGCATTAGGGAAAGCTGCTGCTGAGAGAAACCAAGAGGAAAGTAAGTGCTTTAAAGAGCCGGATACAGACTTAGACTGGGAAGGAACCAGACTTGGGTGACGAAAAAGAGAGATCCTGTATAGAAAAATTAATATGTAAGATACAAAATGTAGGGGTGGCTGGGTGGCTCAGTTGGTTAGAGCATGAGCTCTGAGCAACAGGGCTGCTGGTTTAATTCCCACATGGGCCAGTGAGCTATGCCCTCTGCAACTAGATTGAAAACAACGACTTGAGTTGAGCTGCTGTTGAGCTGCCGATGGGTGGCCAGATGGCTCAGTTGGTTAGAGCACATGCTCTTAACAAGAAGGTTGCCAGTTTGCCTCCCCCATGGCATGGGATGGTGGCCTGCGCCCCCCACAACTAGGTTGAAAATGGCGACTGGACTTGGAGCTGATCTGCGCCCTCCGCAACTAAGATTGAAGGACAGCAATTTGACTTGGAGCTGATGGGTCCTGGGAAAAACACACTGTTCCCCAACAAAGTTAAAAAAAAAAAGAACTTGGATCTGGGAGCTGCTAGATCTGGGTTCAAATCCTGATTTTTTTTAAAAAAGATGCAAAATGTAGAAAGATTGTTTTCTAAATAATGATCTGTCCAGATGTAATGTGGATATGACAAAGCTCATACTTTCCTCATTGTGGCTTTGTGGTACTCAAGGCTATTGTCAGTGCTTTAACCAAGGAGGAAAATGTAGCATAAAAATCCATTTCCTGCAAGTTCCACAGTCACAGGAGGAGTGGTGAGGAAAGTAAGCCCTGTGCACTTGACACTTCATTGTTCCCTGCTCTCAGTAGGCTTATAATATTGAAAAGGAGACCAATCATAATCTGCAAAGGATCGGAGAGCAAGGCTTTGGTGTGTGCCCTACTATTTTTGTTTAGTACATTTTTGTCTCTCTGAAGTTTGTCATGGGTTCAGCATCATCTGGCATCTGTCCAAAGTTGTTTTAATTTTTTACTCTTTCTTGCCATAGAGGTCATGTGTTGTAACTTGGACTTTGGTTTGCAGTTCATGTTACAGCACGTACTGTAAATTCAGTCAACAAGTCTTTATTGAACAGAAAGTGCTTTGAACATTGTGTGAAGAACCTTGAACTAAGTATTTTAATTGGGAAGGGTCATTGACTAATAGAATATCTCTAATCTTTATGGGCTCTAGATCATTCTGTCTGTCAGCACTGGATTAGGTGGACCAAGGCCTGGGAGAATTTCAGAAAAAATGTGAGACAAGGCTTTAGACCTACTTACATGGGTCTAAAATCCCAGGTGGGCAACACAGACAAAAGCCCTGGGAAAAAGAGACTGAGCCAGAAGAATCAAGAAACAAACACGAAACAAACACAAAACCACTATAATTAACTAGGAACACATGCTAGGTAAGGAAATGAGTTTAAAGACCAGGAAATTTAAAAAAACAACAAAAAAACAACAAAAACAGTATGACCTATCCAGTCTAATGGCTGGCAATTTGGGAGGAGTCTGGAACCAATGTCAGCCCAACTCTCCCAAGGGTTAGAAGATGAGTCTTGGCTGGCTCAGAGATTGAGACAGAGAACAGATTCCATCATTGGCTTCCTTTTACAGCCTTCTTGGCCTCACTCAGTTTTAAATGGAGACCATGTTTTATTCAGTGTATTTTAGATGAGTTTTGTTTGGAACTCATGACCATGGCTGATACTCTGCCACAACTCTTATGACATTTTTTCTTTCTGAAATAGCAGGTGTTTCTGAAATAGATTACGCCATCACTCACAGATTAAGGATAATTAAGACAATGCATGTCAAACACTACACAGTGTGCCTGCCATGAATTAAGCAGTCAATAAATGTTAGTGACAATGACATACAATCACGTGATTACCATGGTTTATTTTACAGCTTGCCCCTGTAGGTGCTGTCACACCCAGTGTTAGTCATGTGAGAGTTAATTACCTGTGGCTCACAAAGACTTCCAAATTTAAAAAATGCATGTGTAATTACATTCTCATCCCCAAACTAGATTCCAGACACACTATAGCTAATCTATTTTCTTTGACCTAAGCACCCACTATACGTGTTTCTAATTTCTTTAGCTAGTTTTAGATCCAAGCAAGCATCTGTTTCTTCATTCTCAAACTTTTTGAAAGGGCAAGTGCATGACGTTTCTCTAACTAGTCATTATCAATTTTAAGGTTGGAGAAGTGGAAATTCCTATCACTGCCAAGTTGGTGGGAGCCCATCAAGTTTTAATCCCCAGATTTTATTTGGTACTGTTCTCGGATTTTTTCTTCTCTTCCCAACAGTATCCTAGCATCAAGACAAACTTCACTTGTCTCAATTCCTGGGATCTCTCTTGATTTCCTTTAAAAAAAAATGCACGCTGTGTTAGGAACTGGACAATCTTCAAGAGCAGCTGCTATTTTTACAAATATCATATATGTCCTCATCAGTCTCTGTTATTTCACACCTTATTTCCTTCAAACAGGAATGCCATCTGGCCTGAGTGCCTTATAATTGCACTTAGCTTTCTTCGATTGCAGCATGTCTTCTTCATGGAAACTGTAATCTCTGTCTTTCTTGTGAAAAGTGTTCTCAGAAATGAGAATTTCCCCATCATTTCCTAGAGTCCAGTGTTGCCAAAGAACCAAACAAAAACTCTCCCTCGGCTGGTGTTCCTCTAACCTTATCATTCCCTCCAGACCACCTACAACATCACCGGGCACTTTATAGGCTAGTGGGTTTGTTATCTGGCCAAGCTGGGATTCTCCTTTAGAAGGCCGCCTTTTATTCACAAATACCTTAACCTTCTTTTTGGAATGGTTTTCCTCATCTCTTCTGTTTGTCCTTTGGGCACGTTTCTCTGAGATATTTAGGTCTTTCTCCTGGTTTGTTGCTTTTCATGAAATACCAGTTAATTTCTTGGGTTGATATTTTGGGCAAGAAGAACTAGAAGATGTTTAAGCTGCCTTCGGCCCTCAGTTTCTATGGCTCTGTGACTTTTCAATTCATGTGCTGCTATTACTTCTTTCCAGATAGTCTTGGTTAAATGAGAGTAGAACGGCTGCTTGACTGGAACCACTGTATCATAATGCTGGGTCATCTGGTTTTGGATTTGGATCCTGCTGCTTCTTAGTGGTATGCTGCTGGATGAGTTGTTTAACTTCAGTTTTTCTATTGCTAGAGTGGGCATAATAAAGTTATCTATACCTCAAGGTTGTTATGATAATTAATACACACTGTACATTACGAGTTAGTAAACATAATATGCCTAGAAAGTGCCTGGCACGTTATGTGTGTAACAACTGTTAGTATTGTGTTATTACCCTTGAGTCAGTGGATGTTAGATTAGCCACAACATCAAATACCACCTGTCACAGACCTGATGTCTCAGATGAAGGATAGAACAATGTCATGATTAGACAAGAAAGTCACTTTATAGAGATGTGACTAGGAAATTTGATATATCTCTCAATGTCATCAAACACAGGCCACAATCAAGAAAACTTGGGAGAAGACTTTAAACTTAGAAAACATGAAAACAAAAATAATGCGTGGAAAAGGCATTATACCCAGTACTGATAGTGTGTTTTTCTAAGACAGCCTATCTTATATAGTGTCTTAATAATTCCATTGTTAAAATCATGAATGAAAAGATATAAGCTTAAATAATTATTTGGATGCTATAAAAACAATTATTTTCTGCTCCATGGTGACCATGTACTTTTGGGCAACTCATTCTACTTCGTAGCTCTTTCTGATAAGACAAATACAACATTTTGGCATTAAGTCAGGAATTTTGCTTCTTGGAGGCCTGGTAGCTCATGGAAAGGAGTAGTATATAGCCAACTGTGTCTATTTTTTAACCTACTCTCCCTTGGCACAGGATCTCTTGTTACAAGGGAGCCTGGTGTTCTCAGTGTTGAAAGTTGATCTAATTCCAGCATGAGTAGAGTGAGAGAACAGGGTTTTGAGATCTTTAGCTGCTTCAGATGAATTTATTTGAGTTCAAAACTCATTTTCTGAATGGTCCAGTCATTATGAGGGTAGTCCATGGACCTTGATTCATAAATTATATATAGTCAGTCAAATATATGTAATTAAATATACATAATATAAAATATATAATTAAAAAATGTATGAGATCAAGGCTGTCAGTCTGAGATATAAGTTTAGGTTAATCCCACCATTGGTTCAGGTGTCTGAAATGAGCTGGAGATGCCCAGTCTTGCCCCAAACCTCAGCTAGTAAGCTCTCTTCCCTGTGTCAATCTCCCAAATTCTTTTAATATAGAGCTTTCTTGTCTGATATGAGGAGCCCTAATTTGCTTGAAGGGTAAATTAGACTGTATCTATTTGCAGTTAAAAGGTAACTTGAATGATTTCTAATGAAAGTTACCTATATAAAGCACACATTTTCCCTGACACACAGTTGTTTTTCTTTCTTCAGTTAATAATAGAGGGTGACCATGAATGTTTAATGCTCGGCTGGGTCAGAAACCTTGAAATATTTTGCAATACTAGCTTTGAAGCTTTAAATTGGGAATGAAAAGATGTTTGCATCTTCAATCGCTTTTGTGGGCATATAACCAGTATTAATACTTTAATTAAACATTGTATTTTGGGCTTGCATTGATGTCGGAACATCATGGTAGTAGGCTTTATTTTTGCAGTGTTTAGCAACTACACTATTTGATATGTCAGGGTATAAGAAAAAAAGAAACAAATAAAGTAGCTAAAACAGTCCAGATATATCAGAATTACTAGGTGGATAAACACAAATTTATTAAGTGTCTCAAATTCCTTCCAGCTTTTTCCTTTGCTCATTTCCAGGGTATTATTCTTATCTGCATGGTTGAAGGTAAGAAATATTGTCTTTAGGCAAACATGTGTCTTGCTAGAACTCTATTACTATAGAAGGGAAGAGCTGGTTTTGGGGAAATCTAGCACCAAAATGTATTATTATTATTATTATTATTATTATTATTATTATTATTATTATTAATTTATTTATTTATTTTGTAGTGAAAACTGGCAATTGATTACAGCTTCTATTATTTCAGAAGTATAGGTGGACTTTGCTAGTAAAACAACTTGGATGTCTAGGCTGATGTTCTAATGGGATTAAAGTTTGGCTACATGAGGAACTCTTCATGCTGATCGGTAACCAAACTGTCTGTGGTGGGTGGGAAAAAAGAGGAAAAAGAATTTATGCACAGGTTCCTGGAAAGGAGGTGAGGGGGAAAATGAAGAAACTGGGGAAACATTGCTTCTCCCAGCTGGCCTGAGGGACTGCCACTGAGGCCCCATAGAAAGAGAGGACAGGAACAGAAGCCAAAGGAACTATTTCAATGAATAACTAAAGCAATGGTGATAAGAATGATGAAGATGAAAATAAAAATAATACCTATACCATTTGCTGGGTGCTTACCAACATCTGGCACTAAGCTAAGCACCCAGTACATTGAGACAGTATTTCATTTAATCCTCACAATATTATGAGGAAGGAATTATCATTTTCACCATACTAAAAAAAGAAAAAAGAGAAATTCAGGTTCAGAAGGGTTTCTTATCTTGCTGAAGGTCAAAACGATACTAAGTGGCAGTGACAAGTTTAGAATCCAGATGTGATTTTAGAAATTCAAGAGTACCAGATAACAGTGTTTTGGTCCATCAATAACAAAGTACTGCTCAAAACCTGGGAGAGAGTTTGTTTGTCTTATGCTTTTCAACACCCTTACTTCCCCCCACTCCCATCCCTTTCTCTCACTTCCACCCCCCACCACCACCCTCCAATAAAAGACTTCTATGCAGCAGCCTGAAAGCTCTTCCCCAGAAGACAGTTGCACACAGGCAGGACTTTTCTGAGAGGGGGCCAGAGCAGGGACCTAGTGAGCAAGGGGCTTTCAGAAAGGGGCCAGGGACAAAGAATACCAACTGCCTTGTTTCTCAGCACACATGATCACTCCCCCTGTAACTTCCTGAAAATAGTTAGAGAAGACCTTAAGAGGGAACCCAAGTTCCTAGATGATTTTGGTGTGAAGGTTGATGTGGCCTCATTGGTCCTCCTATACTAATGAGGCTCAGAACCATCCAATTGTACTGGCAACTGCCATAAACTGTGCATTCCTCAAACTTTTCCCAAGTGTTTCTAGGTCTACAAAATGGAGAGATAAGATGAGATGATCCCTAAAATTATTTTTAGCTGGTTAAATTATTTTAACCAGCTATGGGTTCATACTCATAATTTATTTTCAGCTGGAACCCAAATTGGGTGAGGAGGAGCAAATGCTTTTGTACTGATTATGACTATGAAAAAGATCCCAAGGTCAGTATGAAGGGAGGGAAGAACAAATGGAAAATGATGTGACTGAGGGCTAACCAATCATCTAGAAAGTTCACATTTTTAAAAAACGCAACATGACTAGAATGTTTTGCTTTTACTTCTTTATTTAGAATATCCTGACATAAACAAGGCAATCATGATTATAATCCTTATTCCTGGGACCACATGCCCTGGACTGAGGTCTGTAATCACTATAATTGGTTCAGGCTCCTGGATCTCCAACCTGTGAGAGATGAGTATGAAATAAATCCACCAGGAAGTTAGTATTCCCTTTCCTCAGTGATGAGTATCATGAGAATCCCCCTAGATGTTAAATAGATGAAGGAGTTAATTTAGGTGCTCATCTTTCTATTTGTTCCTCTATCTATCCGTCCATCCATTCATTCCATAGCCATTCACTTAGCACCCACCATATATCAAACACTGTGCTGAGTACTAGGGAAAGTGGGTCAAGAAAAAAGATGCACTTTCTGTCCTAGGGAATCTAATATAATCAAATGTTAGTGGCAGACAGAGAGCTAATTTCAGCCAATGTGTTAAGTGCTACGGTGGAGTGGTGATCTAAGTTGTGTGCATCACAGAACAGGAACACTTTATAAAATCATGGGCACTAGGAGAGGCATTCAGAGAAGGACAAGCCTGAGCTGGGTCTGAAAGTATGAGTATGAATTACCTGGAGGAATAAGAGGAAAGATTTTCCTAAAAGCCGACACAGAGGAAGACATGGAAAGAGTTTTCATGGCACACTCAGGCAACAGCATGTGGTTTTGTGTAACTCAAGCACTGAAGATATTCATAAGAAAGAAGAAAAAGATGGGACTCTTTTATGGAGAGGCTGGTATAATATGTTGGCTGGCTAAGATGTTTGATTTTATTATGAGATGATAGAGAATTGCTAAACCAGTTCAGAAGGGAGAGTAACTTATATCTCAAGAGAATAATGAAAAATAAGATATCTTTAAACTGACAGTCCATTTGTGAGTTCCAATCCCAATGGTGACTTCTAGAAGCTATTCTCATTTAGCAAGTAGCAGCTTTCTGTGCAGTGGTCCTTATCCTTAAGTTCTCATCACCACAGGTATCACGTGGGAGCATTTTAAAGCCCCAATGATCCTGATCTACCTCAGTCCAATTAATTAAAAATGTCTAGGGCTAGGACCCAGACATCAAGGATATTTTAAAGCTCCCAGGTGATATTGAAGCACAGCCAAAGTTGAGAACACAGTGCTGGTGGTAGTCCAGGAAGCTGGCAGTACTGGGAGTTCACTCTGTCGTATACCCTGTTGAATCTCAATTCACCATGGCCAACCATTAAGGTAGGTGTACACTGAATCTCATTTGTGTCAGGTTTCAGTCTGTATTTTTGAAGGAGGACCTCCCAGGGAGCTGCATGGGAGTTCTCTCTCTCAATTTGATCATCATTTATTGTTGGAGGCAGAAAAATTCACTAAACATTATATTGGGTTGTCGGAAAAGTCATGACATATTTTGTCTGTTTTTCAAAGGCCATTTATTTATATGAAGAACAAAAATCAATCAATGATATATTGCCTGTTTTGTTTGATAACCTTTTGCCATCTTTCAGTGAGCTTCATAATTCCTCGTTCAAATAAGGACCTGTCTTTATTTGCGAAAAACTGAAAAAGGTGCTGATTTACAGCCTCATCTGAATTGAACGTTATACCACACAAGGAGTTTTGAAGAGAGCAAGACAAGTGGAAGTCTGACGGCACAAGGTGAGGCAAGAATGGTGGGTGTGGCAACACATTTCATCCAAACTCCAATACTTTTTGACGGGTGATCAAACTTGTGTGTGGTCTCTCTTTGTCTCAATGGAACACAGCTCCTTTACAATTAACAAGCTCTGGACGTTTCTGGATGATTGATTCATTCAAGCTGTCCAATTGCTGACAGTACACATTCAAATTGATTGTTTGGTTCCTTGATAGGGGCTCAAAAAACACAACACCTTTAAAACCCCACCACACTGAGAGCATAACCTTCCTCTGATGAATGTCTGTTTTCGATGCCGTTTGAGGAGAATCACCACATCGGGACCAAGACCGTTTGCACACCACATTGTTGTAAACAACCCACTTCTCATCACTAGTTATCAGTCATTTCAAAAAGGATAGTTTTCCTCACATTTAATGAGCATATTGCAGATGTTTATATGCGCTGTCAAATGAACTTCTTTGAGTTCATGTGGAACCCAAATATCGAGCTTGCTTACGTATCCCAGCTTCTTCAGGTGGTCATGAACTCTTGAATGATGGAAGTTCAATGTTTCTGCAATGTCTCGTGTCGTGTAATGTGGGTTTGACTCAATCAATGCCTTTATTTTGTCGTCATCAACCTCAGTGGGTCTCCCTGACCGAGGAGGATCGTTGAGATAAAAATCATCAGCATGGAATTTCATTAACCACTGTTGGCACTGACGTTCTTGTAGAGCATTGTCACTGTAAACTTTATGCAACTGTTCACAAGCTTGACACTTGTTCTTCCCTTTATTGAAGTAAAACAGTAAAATATGGCAAAATGCACAGTTTGGTCTTCCATCTTCAACTTGTAAAATCTCCAAAATTCAACCAAATCACTCAGTTTTTTTTAGAATGAAGCTAGAATTGTCAGCTGTCAAATAACATAGCAATAACATAGATGTGAATGACTCTATTACTTCCAAAATTTAACTAGTGCCATCTGTCGCAAACATGCATTATGACTTTCCGACAACCCAATAATATGGTGTGATAGTTATTCTGATTTACTTCTTGCACACATTGCTATGAAAGAGATCCTTACATCTAGAGAGGGAAAGGGAGGTAAAGTATGAAGAAAGAGCAGTACAGGGTCCCAGGAGTCAAGGACAAGAGGGTTATTCTAGGAAGAGGGATCAGAATGTGTAAGGCAAGGAGGCATGAAAAAACATGGCAAAGACCCAGGGTTCTTATGGTGCTTTGTTCATACCAAATGCAGTACATCCCTCATATTGTTGCATATGGTTAACTTTATATGGATCTGGTCCTATTTCTATCCTCTAAGAGCACTGAGGGTAGGTATGACCAGAATAAAACAGTCTTACCAAATAATATAGCCTCTTGTAAACTGAAGTAGTTTGCAGGAAAAAAAAATTATTGAAAATGTAGTCAGACAAGAAGGTTGAAAACAACCAGCTCAAATACAGTAAGGTAGTTCAAAAATAAAAAGAAACATAAATATTCATGGGAATATAGTCACAAGATGAATTGAAACCAAAGTTATCCTCATGAATATAATACCAGGCTAAATGTCTGAGCAGTGTCCAAATCCCCTTCACATCCTAATCATCTGATTTAATACCTGATTCTCCCTGAACACTGTCCTGAACGCAGTGACTTCTTTCAGTCAACATCCTAATCAATATGATCATGTCTCTCGAGTTTCATTCCTTACTTTGAAGTCACACTTTGACTCATAAGGAATTTCCACACTTCCTCACAGCTGTTGAGAGGAGAGTCCCAGCAAGAGGAAGTAGCCCTGTGTGCTCTCTTCATTTCCTTCCTGGCTGTGGGTCATCCAGCTGCATCCAGGAGTCTCAAAGGATGTCATGAAAATTACTTACAGTGTAAATGGGTCTAGGTCACAAATTCTTCAGGGCCACATCTTATGGTTTTGATTTGTATTAAAATTAATCAGAAAGTCCCGAAACTTAACTGACATTGTTAAAACTGACCATCAGTGAAAACTATTGATTATAAATGTGTTTATTATCTATTTAAGGCTCTCATTGTTTTCTCTAGTTTTCTTATTAATCTGTACCAAAATTATTAAAGTCAGAAAGCAGTTGGTATAATCCTCATTTGGACAGATAAGTTGTAACAAAGGTGCTTTTTAAAACAAATTTTGGAACAAATGTTGATTCACAGGTAGGGCATTTTTTCTTAGCATGTGGAAGTATTCTCAATAGGTATGCATTGAAAAAAATGGCCATTTGTATCTTTTACTTTATTAGAAAAGGACACTTCTGTGTTGCATGCAATAACAGGTTCATATGATGGTGGCTCAGGGAGTTTTTCTCATCAAGCTGATTAGATCAGGTTAATGTTCAGTTGATGGCTCTTCCATACTTCTTAAATT
This sequence comes from Hipposideros armiger, assembly GCF_001890085.2. Lineage (NCBI taxonomy): Eukaryota > Metazoa > Chordata > Mammalia > Chiroptera > Hipposideridae > Hipposideros > Hipposideros armiger. The sequence goes on along the minus strand of NW_017731867.1, from coordinate 529,080 downwards.
TGCCACTATCACTTTAAGAAAGCTAGTCTTGTCCTTGTTAAGTACATATTTAGAGCTCTACAGCTGTCCTCCTGGCTTCATGTTTGAGCTTTAACATTTTGAAGATCTCAAATATAGTCCATTCCTTATTCCCTTGAGGTTCACTGGGTTCATTCATCTATTTTTTTCCCCCTCTCCACACCCTCCACCATTTTCAGCAAACACCTCTTAATCCCACAGCTTTTAAATCTCTCTGATATAAATCACATTCTACGGTTCTTAAACTTCTGTTTAAGCAAAACAACTAAACATAGTTGCCATAGAATTAATTATACAAATTTCCTTAAGATATAACTGGAAACACAACTATTTAAAAATGTCTTATATTTATCTTTTCCAGATATGCCAATCTCAGGACAGAGGTAGGTGAGGAAAGAGTTTTTGTGACTGCTCTTTCTTTGAGATTCAAAAAAAAAGAAAAGAAATTGTGATGCTCAATTCTACAGCAAGTGATAAAGATCAAAGGCTCATTTTATTACAATATTTTCACTTTTATAGAACAGATTCACTTTGGATCTTGGCTTGCGTTTGGAATGTTTACCTTTTAATAAGTGATCTGTTTAAATGTGGATCAGAGAACAAGGGTTCCTGTTTTATAGTTCAACTTTTGACCTTGGGGGATAAATGGGTGGAGGCTAAGAGGAAAAGTCCACTGTGTTTCTACTGAACTTTTTACCCTTAAAAAAAAAAATGAGCAAGTTTAAAGTTCACACAGTGCACAAGAGGTCTCCACTGGGGATTTCTGGTATTATTAACTTCCTGACCTCAGATAATTAAAAAGAAAGAGCAGAGCCACCTCAGACTATGACTCAACTTTGAACTTTTAACCTCCCAAGTAAAGTATTTAAATTGTAAATGGTAGACCTGGGAAGCTTTCTTATTGCTATTAAGTTCTTTCATCCCTGGTCACAAAGTTATAATTTAGGCCAAAAGCATAGTCCAACCTTTCCTTTTTATTTACTTAACCTCTTTTAGCATAAAGGACTGAGAACACTATTTACCTAGAAATGACAGGTATTCTGGTGAAAAACGTTAAGCTTAAAGGGTCAGTGAATTTTGGAGCTAGGAGCAACAACCCCAGATGATCTGTCCAGGCCCCTCAATTGTGAAAGACAATCCTGAGAACCAGGGAGCTGGGTGACTTCCTTAGTGTCAGATGATTAATAGTGGAACAAAAAAGCATCCTGATTCATTAGCTGTGTTTGTTTCAGGAGTAGAAGGATTCAAACATGATTGGAGGTAAGAAATATTTCCCTATGTAGCACAGGGGTCTAGAGGATCTGTGGCTTTCACTTTGCATTAAAATTCATAAAGTGGAAAAAAAAATCACTGGCTAGGGAGTTAAGAGTTTGGGTCCTAAGCGACACCTTCATTCTATTAGTTGTATAACCTTTGGAACTCATTTAACTTTTCCAAGTCACGATTTGCTTGATTGTAAAATGGAACGTATTGGGAGGAGATAATAAGCATCTAAAACTCTTTTCTGGTATAGCATTTTTTGGTTCAGTGATATTCTTGCTTTAGAATTCTTGCTGTAATTCACATTTAAACACTATATAGATATACAATTATCAGCAACAGCTGGGTTTTTTTTTATCATGGAGGACAGGGCTAGATGGATGAGATTTTAGGGTAAGTGGTTATATCACACTGGGCTTGACACTGATGATGAGGCTCTCCTTACTTTAAGAAAAGACAGAAATCCTATAGGAAAAGGAGAAAGTCCCATAAGGAACAGGGAGGAGAAGAACAAAAGAATCAGGACAAAGAAAGGAGAGATGACCACCAGGAGAAGAGGCACTGGAAAGGAGCGTGACAAAGAGACAGTAGCCTCCTCAGTTGGATGGGGACTCAGCCAATTCTCGTGATGCTGAGAAAGCCAACAAGTATATTGGGAATCTGCTGGAGCCACATGCTGTTACTGCTGAAGCTTAGATGGCAGTTCTCATTGGCACTTGTACAACACGCAGCAAGTAGGAGAGCTAGTAATCGGCAGGGCCTATTCTTCCCTCCTGCTCTTTGCTAACACCTTTATTGCCTCCAGTTAGTTTCACACCATTCTCATTCATTCCCATCTGTCAATGACAGTTCTCTTCCAATATTCTGTCCTTTTCTTATACAAAAGGGGCCCTCTCCACCCCCACCCCCACCACATGTAGCTGTAAAGCATGGAGTTGAGACAAGACAAGGTTGGATCAGGGTGAACAATGATTTTCTCATTTCTTGGTTCCAAGAAGTGAGGGGGATGAGAGTACAGGATCCCACCTGGGGTCCTCATGCAGCAACAGCTGGACGGGAGGGAGAGTGCAATGGCTGTCTGGCTGGAGGCCTATCTGCTTAGCCTGGAAGCAGAGGGTCCTGGTAACTGCCTGGTTAAAGTGTCCACAGCTGTATTCAACTCCCATCGCTTCACAGGTGTTTCCCCACCTATTTCCTCAACCACTCTCATCTGTATTAAACTAATTTACTTATACTTTACAACCTCCTCTGTTCATTCTTCCTCCTCTGAGGGCCAGCCAAGGCAGGTGATTACTATTTGAGCACAGGACTGCACTAGTATAAATATGTCTGAACAGGCTGTTGAAGTTGCAGACCAATGGGCTGCAAAAAACTTAATCGGGGGTTTTGGTGGGCAAAATTACCCAATTATTTTTTCTGCTCTGTAAGCCCTATTCATCCACTAAATTTCTCCTCCCACATTTTCTAGTCTTGAATACATTCGTTCCGGTGTAGATGTTGAGAATACAGTCATGTTAACCTCAAAATCCCCTGAGGATGGAGGTCACAGGTCACCAAGCAGAGCATGACTGTCACCATGAAATAGTCATATTGCCTCATTGACACTTGCCTTCATCAACATCTAGAAAGGAAATTAAGAAAGGCCTGGGTTTTGTCTGCCAGCTACCCCTACAATGGAAAGCATCACAATGCAAATAAGATACGTTACACTTGAAAATTTTTTTAAAGGCTATTAGTGATGGGCTAAAGCAAATTCCAGGTGGCTCAATTTAGGGCAACGATAATAATTCTATTTTTAAAAATGTACTTATTTTTATTTTTTAAGCATTTGTACCTTAAGGCAATGGAAGAGGAACAGAGTTAAGCACAACCCAGAGGCCCAGCTCCAAATAATTCAGGATGTGAATGATCTGCAGTGAGGACTCTCCTCAGACTGGGCCCAATCATCCCCTCTGAGAATCTGAGTGCTGCACAGGGCAGCCAAACTCCTCACTCCACCTCTGCGCTGCCCCAACCCCACCGGGGTAAGTGCAAGAGCACTGTGCAATAAGTAGCCTTTGCTGACTCTAGTTACACATCCACAACCCCAGCTCGGCTGCGAAGCCCACTCTTTGCCTCCAGAAGAGCCAAAGCCTGATGGATTCTCTAAAGTTATCCACTGTCCTGGGCAATATAACCTCTTCTTGCATGAATATTTAAATTGATGAAAACACTGAAAAAAACAACACCAACTGGAAAATCACACCAGCGAAAAGCCCCTTTTTCTGTTTTCTTCCTTCATACATTTAGATAAAATAGATCCCCACATTTGTTGGATATTACTCCTTTGGTTTGATGCACCCAGTTGGCAAGAATAAGTCATCTTTCGTGATTAAATTTAGTAGAGTATCCAGTCAAGTGCCAGGAGCTCCAGAGCCCTTAATGGAACTTTGGCAGGCAAGGCAGCAGTAATTGTTCAGCAGGTACAATGGAAGTGGGAGGCTGAGAGTACAAGGAGCTGTAATCTTTCTTTTCCCCTGCAGCTCTGAAAATGAACTAGTATCTAAATTAGGTGTTATTTTAGATTACAACTTGTCACACCTAATGGAAGTGACACCATCGAGCAGCCAGATGCCAGATGGAAATTTGTTGGTATTTACGGAAGGCAATTGTTGGCTCATTTATTCATTCAATAACATGTATTATGCCCATCAAAAAGATATGTCAGTCACTGGACACAGGAATCTCTTGGTGATCCCTGAGATATAAAAGAGCAAGTTAGGAATTATCACTAAATGCCTGTTTATCCAGGGCTGCTAGGCAGAGGGCATGCCCCCAGAGAAGTTCCGACATTTTGTGGAGTATTTAAAACCATAATTGATTCTACTTGTGGAGGGCCAGAAAGACTGGCCGGCTTTACTCCTGAGAGGAAAATTAAGAAGTTCTCTTACAAATTAATGGTAGCTGTATGTCTAGGCCTCCCTTTTACCTCCTCCTACCTCGAGTTGAGGGAGATAGAGCTGGGCCAAAATTTTACTAATTTATGTATTGAATGTCTACCAAGTGCAAGGTATCATATGGGATAAAAGATAAATTAAACATAGGTCATCCTTGACTTAAATAGAGAAAACCTTTTCTTAAGTAATTGTAATGTAAGTGTAGTTCTGGTAAGGGCTATATGAGAAAACAGTTTATGGTAAGTTGTTTATAAAATTCCAGAGAGAAAAGTAATTTTTTTGAACATAAAAAGATAGATATAAACATACATTTAAAATAATAATATAGATTAAACAAAACAAAACAAAAACCCACAGGCACTGCTTTATAAACATTGGAAACCAACTGAGATAAGAATGTTAAAAATTGAGCAAGCAAGATGAATTAAGCTAATGTCGTAAATAATAATTCCTTAGACTCTGGAAAATGGTAGTGTTTAAAGGGCTTTTTAAAAATTTTTTTTTATTAAAGATTCCAGGAAGCCAGAGACTTCTGGGTAATGTTTAAATCATTGGGAATTGATCTGACATTTAATGGCAAAATGTTGACTCTCTAATGCCGTAACAAGGTCAGTGGGTCAGGGGACCTCCATTACCTAACCTTAGCTGGCCTCTTTACATGACATATCAGAGTATTGACCAAGGTTGTTATGCAGGATTGGACATAGAGTTCTATATCCTTATTTCAGTGTTCTTAAAAAAAACTGGTCTAGCCAATATACTATATTCTGCTATGATCTGCATTTTTGTGTGATCCCTCTGAAGGGGTCCTGCTCTGTCTCTTGTTTATCCTCCTATTTTGATTTGTCTAGACTCCCTAGACAAAACTGAAGTTTTTTTCTGAACATTGTTTCCAGGGTTCATTCAATGAGGGTCCTAACATTCTCTAGACTTCCACACTGTATTCTGCTTTCAAACTTCATTAATCCTCCAGACCTCAGTGATGTTGCAAGAATGGTGATCAGTTTTGCTCATTGAACTGTGGCACTGAATGATCGAACAAAATTTGCTGTCTATATAGCTAAATCTGCCTTTGCTTTTGTGACCCATTTTCAACAAAAGAGTACTAGTTTAACTAGGACATATATTCTATCCTTATTCATGGGTGCTCTCTGTTTGGACTCACTTTGAGAGATGACTATGAAAATGTTGGGCATTGGCTTCATTGACCCAAACTAATTCCTTCTTAAATTTGAACAATGAAGGAATACTAATTCAATTTAACTTCTAACACTGTAGAACTATATAATACTTTTATCTTTTCCAAATGGCCTTCATATGTATTTTCTCATTTTATCTTCATTAACACTTCTGTGAAATAGGAGTATGTAATAATTCATAAAAAGACCTTAACACGTCATCAAGAAAATTCATTCCCATTGCATATAACTTACGAGGTCGGGCAATTAAGTTCATGACCTCATCCTAGAAAAACCTCATTGCTGAATATCACTATGGTCATCTTCAAAGTGCTCCCCTTGGGAAGCTATGCACTGATGCCAGTGCCTACTCCACGCTTCAAAGCAATTTTGGAACTCTTTTTCTCGAATGGCCATCAGAGCTGCTGTCGTATTACCCTTGATGTCATCCAGATGTCTTCCTTTCAATATTTCCTTTTCTTTGGGTAAAGAAATAAGTCACTGGGGACCAGATCAGGTGAGTAGAGAGGGTGTTCCAATACAGTTATTTGTTTACTGGCTAAAAACTCCCTCATAGATAGTGCCATGTGAGCTGGTGCATTGTCGTGATGCAAGAGCAATTGTTGGTGAAAAGTTCAGGTTGTCTAACTTTTTCATGCAGCCTTTTCAGCACTTCCAAATGGTAAACTTGGTTAACTGTTTGTCCAGTTGGTACAAATTCATAATAAATACTTTCTCTGATCTCAAATAAATTTTAGTAACATTGTTGCCACAAGTTCTCAAACTTAATTTTCAGACCCCGTATGTAAGCCATAAAAGTTAGTTTGTTCTGCAAAGGAGCCAGGACAATTGATTCTTGGACCTACATCTTATCCTTATGTTCTTACTAAGAACATAAAAGGGCTCAAGGGTGTGGTAGAGATTGCAAGTTCCCCACCAAAACCTGTGCTCCACTGTTTCCACAGTAAGAGAGAGGCATACTGAGACAAAGCTGCCCAGCTATTTTCCTGTTCCTTCTGCAGCTAGTTGTGGCCATAGGACTAAACTGTCTCTGTCAAGTGTGAGCAAAAGTGTTGAACGCCGTTCAAGCCTTGTCTTGAAAATTTGTATGTTTACTTCTACAGCTCTCTCTTCCTTTCTATGGGCTTAAATAGTAATGATAAAACAGATCTTAGAAGACACGTGTTGAAGATGGAAGCATTGCCCTCCTCTGGGTTGGGTTCCTGGATGACTGAGTAGAGCAGAGCATCTTGCCCCCATCTCAGTCCCCTGATGAATGACTTAAACCGCTAGCCTTGGATTGTTACTTGAGAGATAAATCCACTTCTTTTTTATTTCAACCATTACATTTTCAGGGGTATTTACTTCAATAGTTTAGCCTACCTAATTACTATGATGGCTACTAGAAAAATCTTCAAGAGCATTCAAGCTAGGATTGGTGATGAGACTGAAAATTATTAAGCCCCGCTCTTGTTCCCTCTCTCCATCATATATTTGATGGGGAGGGGAAAAGTGAGGAGGAAAGAATAAAAGAGGGATAGGTTAAGGGTGGAGGAGGCAGTATGGAGGCAAGAGTTGTGCTATGGAGATTTTTACACTTCTTCAGGAATGAGAGTGGGATAAAAACATTTTAAAAAATAGAACCACCTCCTCCTTTTTTTTCTTTTTCTATAAAACCTTTTTTTTTTTAACTCATTGGCTATCACCAGCTAATGAATTCTAAATTCTTTGTGTTTGATTCACTATTCATTACAGTGAATCAAACGCAAAAAAATTAGGAAGGGTTCTAAAATAAGCACTGAAAAAGTCACCTTGAACATATATTGCAGAAAGTAACCTCCACATTTTCTTCTTAAATCTTTTCCAGTCAAATTGTGTCTTTTCTCTGTAATACTTGTCACTTAAATCTTTATCTTAACAGGTCATCTCAAAAGTCTTGCATGCTAGAATCCGGAAAAAAAGAGAGATAAGCACCACCATTTATTGATGATACAACTACTTAATATCCTCCAGAGGTGCTCACGTATACACATTTATATGAAGACAGTGCCAGGTAGGAACCTTAAAGTGACCTCACTTGAGAAACCATGGGGGTAGTGTGTGCAGTAACCCATAGTCAACACTGCCCTGATAGTATCTGATCTGAACCTGACATAGCTTCAGAAAAACCCGTGTGTTCAGACTAATACAAGAATGAAAAAAAAAGAAAACGTTGCTTTCTTCTAATGTGGTAAATAGGGCATAAAGTCTTTATAGTTTGCTAGTAGAACCAGTTTTACAAGTTATCTACTTACCCATAGGGCTTAGCCTTAAGGGAAAAAAAGTATTTATTCAGAAAATACCTGAAGATTTACTGTAGAATGTTTGAATTTGGTATCCAGAATGAAGAACTGGATTAAAGTAGTTATGTCTGCATTTATTGGGAGGAAATTTGAAACTGGAACCATTACCTTTTTAAAGTTTTTCATGAATGCATACTTCCCACTTCTGTTTTTTGGCATGAGGAAGTGATAAAAGAAAGCTTGTTTCTTTCACACTCTCCTTGTGTCCACTTACTATTAAGTTTTGGTAGATTCCTTGTATTCACTTAAATTGCTTTCTCAGATTGTTTTGTATGTCAGGAAATGATCATTCATTTAATGGATTCAGTTTGAAGAGGAAATAGCTTTAAGTAAGAAATCCATAACATGTCCATGTGTAAGGCCCTCTGGGTGAGTATGTGTGAGAGACAGCCAGGCCCATACCTAGTGGCAAAGAGTGTGACAAAGAGAGAAGAGATAAACCATGAAGTCTTAAAGTAAGAAAATGATTTACAAAGTTATTGAACACTGATATATTTACACATTTCAAATTTCATTCGTTTCAAGTTTCAGTATCTGTCAACAGAATTGAGGTGTCTTCTCAGGAAGGTTGCTACTGCAGATAGTATTGGAGGAAAATGAAAGCAAGAGATAGATGAGGAGAAAAGCAATATACTCATATGTGTGTTTGTATGTAAAGTTAATCTCATTCATTCCTCTCTCCTGGTTCAGTTAGTAGGAAGTATTCTTTCATTTAACGGTTTGTTCACCTTGACAAAGACAAATCAACTTCAGCTTTTGTGACCCTTAGGGAAATTATTCTATATTTTGTGGTGAAAATGATTGATTTTATTAAAGCACTGTGAAATATCTGCTTCCCCAGGAAGAAAACTATATTTTTCTTCACTGAAGACTGAAAGAGAAAATAATCTGAATAAGTATTATATGTCATATTAAATTTTAAAAGATATAAATAGAGAGGGTGCAGAGGTTGCCTTCTTCAAGTTTGGGTATTACATACAGAGGGTGCCAAAAGAATGTATACACATTTTAAGAAAAGAAAACTCTATTAAAATTGTAATATTCAATATATACCAATAACAAAAGATGAATACAAGTCACGTTTGACTTCTGCAATTACGAGAGGTGCTCAAAGTTGTTACCGTCAGCATCCAGACACTTCTGATTACGGTGAACTACTTATTGCTTGAGCAACATTTACCAAAGTGTCCACATGTTTAAATTTTTTGGTACCCCTGGTATATATATCCATATATATATATATATATATATATATATATATATATATATATATATATATGAAACATAAAATTACACATATATTTACATATTCTTAGTTGACAATACTAATAAAATTATAAAGACTTAATGGCTGAGCATTTTTATTCACTCACAAATTGAAGTTTTCATTACATTAAAACAAAATTTTCTGAACCAGGGGCAAAGTGCCTTCCTCTCTTCCTTCATTTGATGAGCTAAAATAGGTTTTCATTCTTCACTTTTATCTTAAAAGTTCGGCTATGCAGCCTGTGCTGGCTTAACAAGATCTCCTCACATCCTCTTCCACAGGGACCTCTCTGATACGGAAAGTCAGTCCTGTGCAGCAGTTTTGAAGTTCTAAAACAATCACAAAGTTTTCTTGTTTCTAATGATTCTCCAGGACTATGAGAACTCAGGTATGTCAGAAAGGCATTTGAAAGGAACAGGAAGTACAAGTGTTGGCTTTGTTCCATTCAAATTAGGGTAGCTGCCTTACAGCTATTTTTTTTTCTTTAGTAAAAGCTCTTTCTTCGTGTTTTTCCTATTTGCCAAATTTCAACATTCTGGATCACAAAAAATATGCAACAATCCTATCAATAAACAGCCCATATTTTTGTTACATGAATGGAAGAGAGTAGGATTGATTTCTTATTACTGAAAAGAAGCTCTTGTCAAAATAAATGATTGTCTGAGCAAGACGGGGATATTCAGCCTGTTGCCACAATCACTCAAGACAAGCTTGCACTCAGCATAAAAATTAAAGGGAGACCAGGTGAAAATGAAGACTCTTTACATAATCTTTTGTACTCAAGTCCTCTTTCAACCTCTCCTAGGAAGGAGGATATGTTTTTCCTTCTAAGCATGGAGCAGCAGGGTTTATCTCTTCTTGTACAAGCTAACATCTGTCTCCTTGTCAGAGGAGACAGATGAGGTTGGAGAGGACTCTGCCTCCCAGAACTAGAGTGCAGACGCTGTGATTCTGGTTCATGACAAGAAGGACAGGTTCTTGTTCAGGGAACAAGCAAGATACCATCTCGGTTACTGGACCACAAATTACAACACTGATTTAAAAATTGTACATGTGACTTTTTGAACCATGCAAAGAACCCTTTCCCCATTTGAGTGTTACTTTAGTTTGTTTATTAAATATGACATCGTGTTTTAAGGGTTATGAAACTATATAAAGAAGAGGACCATACTATAGTCCTGTGGGGACACCATTACTTGGAAAGAAAAAGTATTAGTGTATTAAACATGCTCAGCACGGATCAGAAAAAGTAAACTATTTGAAGCAGTCTATTTAATTCAGCTGGAATTTATTTTACTATAGCTTCATCCCAAAATGTTGAACCATTTTTCGTAGCACAATTTATTTCATAACAACATAACATTTCCCAATAAATTATAATTCCAACTTTATCATTTACTACAATTTCATAAATATTTGAGTCTATTGCTGAGATTTTTTTTCTTTTCCCAATACTTTATCTATTCCAGCATACTCTTTTAATTACTATATCTTTTTAATATATCCAGTACTATGAACAATGTCCTCTCTCCATTACTCTTCTTACTCAAAAATATTCTGGCAATTCTAACCTGTATAATTTTTAAAGAATCAGTTTGTCAAATTAAAATTAGTAAAAAATTTATTAAAGTTTTATTTAATCTATAAAATAATTTGAG
>NW_017731867.1:514283-515705 GCF_001890085.2 Hipposideros armiger | reverse complement strand
TATATATATATATATATATATATATACACACACACACACACATATATACACATGCAAATATAACAATTTCCCCAATCTGTTTCTCAAGGTTTCTAATATTACACAGTTACTAAGGCAGACAATGTTGTCATAAGATGGAGGTCTAAAACGAGAAAGGCATTTCCAGTTTATGTATCTTTTTCCTTCTGAATTGAGAAACTTATTTTATTCGCTTTTTCTATGATTAAGTAAAAAGCTGTTTCATTAAAATTCTTTCCCCCTCCAAACTTTACAGATAATGAAGGCCTCTGTAAAGTTTAAGTTTTTCTCTGCCAAGCATACTACCTATATTCAAATATTTATGAACATATACTGTATATGTACAATCTCAAACACAAATAGAATGTTCTATTATTTATCAATAAATATTTTGATTAGTTAAACAGATATTAGAATTGTGCATCACTTTAGGTTTGTTTGACTCAGAATAGCATTTGGTTTCAGCTGATGCCTTGCATCACAAAAACTATTTAAAAATTCAGTCTTATTTCCTTCTCATAATCTCTTCTCAGGAAAGTAAACAGGAATTGTTAAAGATGTACCTAGCTCTTTTCAGGAACTACTTCACTGGCTTTGTCCACTCTCAAGTGTGCTGGCATTTTCCCTTTTAAGGACAATGAAGTGCTATCTGTGAAGGCCATGGTGTCACACACAGGGAAGTCACAGCCAGAGAGAGGACAGCCATCTCCTGACCAGGTTTAATATTGCCCCCATCAGGAGTATCTCTGCAATGGAAGGTTTCAATTACCACCCAGCAATTTCAAGAGCATGATGCAGTCCGGTCAGAGAAAGAACTTCTATTTTTTGTAAACAAAATAACAAAACAGCAAAAACAGTAAGGAGATAATTGTTCTCTATCTAAACTGGAGGCCCAGACAAATCCTCCCTGATTTAATGTGAAGATTCTGGCTTGACCTCCACATTCTTCCTTGATGTCATTTCCACGTGGCCATGAGGCACTTTCTGTTATGGTGTGTGTCAGCTGCAGGGACTTTTCCAACTGTCTTATGATTGCATTTGGCTTTTAGCTAGGCAGGCTATGGTCTTTTAGGTTTAACTTTGTGAAGCTGCCCCCTATTGGCCTCTTGTTGGTAGGAGGACTCCTGGACTTAGGAAGGGGAGCTACCGCATTTGCCCCCAAATGAACCCAGGACTTTGGAACCTCCTGGATGACACAGTTGTTTACCCTCTTGTTATCAATCTGAAAACCTCGTCAAGCGATACATTTCTAATCCCCTGACTGTCTCATGACCAACTTGTAGGCATTAGGCAAAGCTTAGTCCAGAAAGATTGTCATAAAATTGTTGACTGGACTCTGTCTCAGGCAAAGTTTAGCTTTTCCCGGCAACCTTTATGCTCATATCACCAACTCTGAGAGGTCAA
>NW_017731867.1:490164-513232 GCF_001890085.2 Hipposideros armiger | reverse complement strand
AAAGGAGCTAATAGGGTAGAAATTAAAGTGGCCAGCAGGGGGCTTCTTTTAGGTTTCTTTCCTTCTCCCTTAAATAAAGAGGTAAGCTGAAAATACATTTTAGTGTTTAGTTTTATAAAGAATAAAGTTTAAACAAAACATGTTTTCCTTCTCTGCAGTTTATTTCTCTCTCCTACTTCCCTCCCCGCTATTATTTTGTCAGCACCTATAACATGTGGTCCTTGCTGCCTGGGTTGAACGCTGCTGCCTTTGCCCCGCCCCCAATTAAAATTCTGTCTGAAAACTGCCCTGAGCAGGGCAGGGGTGTATGTATGTGTGTATGTGTGTGTGAAGGGGGCGGGGGTGGGGGGACAAGGATGGGGTGGGGGAGCAGAGGTGGGGTTTGGATAATGTGCTTTCTACCAGATAGAAATTAAAATTAGATTAAGAGCAAAGAACCACATTCTGGTTTGATGACATAAATAGTAGTTAACAGAAACTTGGTTTCACCTTGAACCAGTTGGGAAGGACTTTCTGAAACGATGGGCTTGAAACATAGTATGAAAGGTAGGGAATAACCACATATTATGACATTTTAAAGTAATGGTGTGTTTCCCCAGGAACCTGAGAGTGTGAGAAAAGCCTCCAGAACTAGCAGGCAGATTGTGACCTAGTTTAGCATGTAGTTTCATAGTTCACTGATGCTTTTTGAATTGCATAAAGTTTTATCTCCTCTCTACCTCCTTTTTAGGGCTCAATTCATAGATACGGGCACGATAACTTTAAAGATTGGACACAACAATTCATCAGGTGGTAAATCTGGAGGTAAAGACTATGGCATTTTGTGTTATCCAAGTGAAATCGCCAGAGAAATTGAAACCGACCTCACATAATTTTTCAAATTAGAATTGGGTCCTGACAGAGGAGGCAAACAAGACACCTATAATGGCTGACATCAGTAATTCCACGTTCAATACCCAATACACAAAATTACATGAGGGTTTTGTTTTAACTTAGAGAAAATGAAATGCTGAGTATCAGGATAACACAGATAATAGAGAACAAACTGACTTAGAGTCGTATTTCCCAAAATGGGATACATGGCAGTGGGATATGGGTTACTGAAACCAGGATGAGCCTGCAACTTCTTCTTGTGCCAATTTACATGGCGATTTGGAATAAAAGAAGGTACCATATTTCCCCATGTATAAGACACTCCCATGTATAAGACGCACCTTAATTTGGGGGCCCGAAATTTGAAAAAAATGTATTACATAAAGGTACTGAACTCAAGTTTTATTCATCATAAAATTCATACAACTCCTCATCACTTGCGGGAAATGCAAGTAAAAAAATCTACAACCACTGTATAAGACGCACCCAGTTTTTAGACCCCAAATTTTTCAAAAAAGGGTGTGTCTTATACATGAGGAAATATGGTAAGTGATTTAACTGGCAAAACATCTTAAAATACTTTTATGATACCTTTATAGAGCCATGTTATGAGTAGACTATAAAATTCAAATGATTTGTTTAAGGCAAAATATGAGCTTTCAAGAAATTTTGCACCTGCAAAAGTCCACTACAGATTGAACAGTACCCATCGCTCCACCTCCCATCCCTCCCACTCTCCTTGCCCCGCCCCACCCCGCCCGCAGGGATATTAATTAGGTAAATACTTTGGAAGCCAAGCTATCAGATTTCTCATCTTGGTGGTTGATTGATGTCAGTTAACTTTTCATGGGTAGGTAAAATTGGTCAAAGCTTTTAACCCAGTTGAGGAATTCTTAGACAATTAGGATTATAGAGTTGAATCTTGCCTTAACCCTTTCCTATGGGTAAAGGTATAAACACAGCTGTAAGTGTGTCTGTTCAGTGTTTGGATCTACCTGAGAGGAAAAAGAGAGCCAGGGTAGGAGCAGTGAATTCACAACTATTACTAAAGCAAAACTGATTTATATGTGCTTGCAAAGCTTTGTCTTGTACCATTCCTTAGTTCTCAGGGTTATCTTTCAAAGCAGGGAAGAAATGCATTTTTATTACTGGGTGATTTAACCAGTGGCCAAGATATGACTTATAACCTTGGATTTTAAGACTGTCTATGGACATAATTTGAGCCTGAAACTTAATAGATTCCTTCTCTGGTCCTGAAAGAAGAGATCAATAAGGGAAGAATTATTTTATCTGGTTGTGGTTTATAAAACAATTCCTGAGAATGACATTGCAGTGCAACTTGCGTGGTCCAAACTGCACAATATCTACCAGTACAGCTACCCCAAGAAAAAGATGGCCTTTGGTATTATAAGAAGCCTCCAATGAGCCTTAAAGGAAACATGAAAAATTTACACTCCACTATTCTTTCTTTAAAAAAATACTATATCACTCTCCCCTCTTTAAAATTTCTTTTTCTCCTCTTTTCATTTCTTTTTCTTTGAATGGGAATAAGAAGAGAATGTATGTATGTAATCAGACATTCATTGAACATTGTTATCCTTTGCATTTTTCTTGCCTAGTTACTATATTGATTTGAAAAACTTTAATAGAAAAATATTAAGAGGNCAGTTCTTAACCATCGCGCCACTCGGCCGGCCCCTAATTTTATTTCTATTTTATTTATAGTTTCTTTTACAGTTGCTATGGTCTGGGTGTTTGTGTCCCCCCAAATTTATATATTGAAATCCTAACCCCCAAAGATGATAGTACAAAGAGGTGGGCCTTTGGGAGATGCTTAGGTCATGAGAAGGGAGTCTTCATGAATGAGATTAGTACCTTATTGAGAGGCTTTAGAGAGACACTACCTCCTTCCACCATGTGAGGACACAGCAGGAAGGCATGGGCTATGAGTCAGAAAGGAGCCCTCACCAGAAGGCACAGTATACATTTGTGACATTCAGATACTTATCGATGAATAAAGGTGGGTTGCATTACTTTAATGCAGTACTGTTTTGCTATTCTAACAATGATGAGAAATTTCAGAATTAAAAAATAATTTCAATTGTGGTATAATGAGCTGCCCTTTTTGTTTGTAAGTCTTACTTATCTTTTGTTTAACTATTTGTTTAGACCCTAAACTTATCAATTCTCATGATTTGTGTGGCTTAAAATAAAATCTTTTTGGTTTTAAAATAAATTGCCATTTTTCTGGATACCAAAATATAGAAAAAAATGTTTGTTTTTAATTTCCTCTGATTTTTGGAAGCCCTCTCAATAGAGAGCTGGATTATATCCCAATGTTGTAGTTTTAAAAAATTGTCAGGATTGACACTCCCCAAACCAAAATCTGTTATTCCTTTCCCTCTATTTATTTTTTGGAAAAAGATTCACACAAAAAATTATAAATAAATACAAAAAGATTTCTTTCCTGATAATGCAGAACATGATTATACTCTTAAAATTGTTCCAAAGCAGAATAAAATTTAGTTTGAAAAAGACAAACAAATAAAGAAACAAAAACTCAGAGACACAGACAAAAGTTTAGTGGTTACCAGAGGGTAAAGGGNAGCATCTTAGCTGTGGAGGGCAGTGTCACTGGCCCTCATACGTGGGATCCGAACCCGGGGCCCTCTGGCGTCCCAAGTCAGTTCTTAACCATCGCACCACTCGGCCAGCCCTAATTTTTTTTAAAAAAAGAAAAAAATATGTCTAATCTTTTCTCAGGTATAGGCTATTCATACCCAATGACAGAGTTTTATTGCCAAAGAAGCAGTAGCTGGTTTTCTTTGCTCTTTACCCTCAGTGTATTTCACTGTGTTTTGTGCTGATGGCCTCTTTAAAAACAAATTAACACCACCAGCACCAACAACAAAACCTTATGCTCAATCAATTATAAGCTGAAAGGGACCTTAGAGATTATGATAAATCAATTGTATTAATGTCTCCAATTTTCCATGAAAATGTGTTCCATGCCCTTCAGTAGTGACCTCCCACACTGATCCTAACTTGGTTGTGTGATTTGCTTTGGCCAATAGGCTTACAGCTAACTTAAAGTCAGCAGAAGGTTGCAACTTGCCTTTGAATTTCTGCTTCCTTTTGTGGGCCTCTGGCACTGCCATGAGAACATGCCTTGGCTAGCCTGCAGGACAGATATAAAAGAAGTCCAGTGAAGGAGAAGTGGGTTTTCCCAGGGATGCTACCAAGATCAGCTCCCCACAGCTGACCATGCAGCTGATAGCAGACGCATGAGTGAGCCTAGCTGAGATCAGCCAACCCATTGGTTGAAAGAAAGGAATAGGGGGTTGTTGTCTTCAGCCACTAAGTTTGGAGTGTTTTGTTGTGCTGCAATAGCAGATTGATACAGGATCATTTGTTCCAGACTTCCCATTTTTGAGGTGAGAAAACTGAGGCTGGAGATTTATATTTTCGCAAGCTTTATAGAGCTACTAAACCTTTCCAATTTTAGAGTTGAGAACTCTAGTCCTAAATTATATAAAAGCCCAAACACCTAATTATTGACAAACTACTCAATCATTACTAGATAATTGCATATGTAATAATAACATAATAAATAATGTTGCCTGGAATTGTTTTGATTCATTATATATATAAAGATTATATATATATATATAATTATATATATAATTAATTTTATGTATAGTTATATATATAATTAATTATATATATTATATACAAATTAATATATATATTAAAGTTTTTATTGGGGAATTGGGAAAGGGGAACAGTGTTGGGGAGTTGGGGAAGGGGAACAGCCAAGTTGTTGTCCTTCAATCTTAGTTGTGGAGAGTGCAGCTAGCTCAGCTCCAAGTCCAGTCACCATCCTGCCACCCATCGGCAGCTCACTGCCACTCAGCTCAAGGTTCCGTGTTCAATCTTAGTTGTGGGTGGGCATAGCCCACCATCCCATGAAAGAATCGAACCAGCAACCTTGTTGTTAGGAGCACATGCTCTCACCAGCTGAGCCATCCTGCCACCTGTTGGCAGCCCAGCGGCAGCTCAACTTGGGCATAGCTCATTGGCCCATGTGGGAATCGAACTAGCAACCCTGTTGCTCAGAGCTCATGCTCCTAACCAACTGAGCCACTCGGCCGGCCCTGATTCATTTTATATTTAAGGTTAAAGGTTTCGTCAAGGCTAAACTATGTATTGCACTGCAGAAATTGTCATTCGTGTGAAATTATTCTCTTGCACAATGAAAAACTATCATTCAGTGTACTGAATTTTTAAGTGCATTTGATTCTCAAGGGATCAGCCCTGTGAAGCACATTATAACTATCTGGACTGGTTTCCAATTGATTTCAAGTTGCAATTCAAATTGATGTCTTTACATATAACAACTACATTGTTTTAATTCTTGACCTCTCAAAACTACTGGAAATAAAATCCTAAACTTTGGAACTGGAGGAAATGTTACTCTGGAATATATGTAAAGGCAACATCACATGGGTTAGGAAAGTTCTTTTTAATTGTAACCCAAGTTTTTGGATCTAAAATATGGAATTTTTTTATTGAATTATATCTTTCTTATGGCAATGTATTTAGATTGAAAATTGTACATTCAGAATGGTTTCTTTTCTAATGTTTGTTGTTTACAATGATTTTCTTTTTATTAAGCATGTCTTCTTTAAAATATCTTGACTGAGTGGCTCAGTTGGTTAAGAGATCGCTCAAGAGTTTGAGCTCTGAGCAACAGCGGTTTGAGTCCCAGTCCGAGCTGAACAGCTGCTGAGCTGCCAACAGGTGGCAGGATGGATCAGCTAAAAAAAAAAAAATCTTAATATAGTAGATGATTAATTATGTAATTTTTTTTTTGGTCTTGGAGATAGGGGGTGACTAATACTCCTTAAACAAATATTTATTTCTTCTGATTCTGACTTTAAGGACCAAGTTTTCAAAATATGTAGTATGAACATTTGATCCACTCTGGGTCAAATGGAATGATCCACTCTGATTTTCATTTATTTATTTAGTGTGTGCCTTTGTGCCAATACTGCAGTGTCATTAGCTGACCACAGTAAATCTATATTTATGTTCTCAAATAAGTTGATTTCTCTAGTATTCCTCTCTACCAGCTTAGGTGATCATGTGTGTGTGTGACAAGGTAAAAAAAAGATTTAAAGGGAAAATATGCTAAAAAATACAAAACAACAACAAAAATACATTTTGGGAAGAAGAGATATGCCTAAAAGTTTAAGGACCTTATGCTTTTATATCACCAAAATTCAGAAGAACACATATTAATATTATTACAATTATTACATTGTTCCTAGTTACATTTTTGAGTACTTCTAATGTAAAAGGTGAAACAAACAAAAACCTAGTATATTAGTTATCTACTAATATACAATAAATTACCCAAAAAGTAATGGCTTAAAACAGCACACATTTAGTATCTCACAATTTCTATGGGTCAGGAATCTAAGAGCAACTTAACTGGGTCTTCTGCTCAGTATATCACACAGGCCACAATCAGGGCATTTTCTGAAGATGTGGCCTAATCTTGAGGCTCAGTTGAGGAAGTTGACTTCTAAGCTCTTTCATGTGGTGTCTGGTAGAATTCAATTCTTTGCAGGCTATTGGACAGAGGGCTTCATTTCCTCACTGACTGCTGGCCAGAGGCAAGCCTCAGTTCCTTGCCAACATAAGCCTTTTCAACCTGGGAGTTTTCTTCATCAAAGTCAGAAAGAGAGAATTTGCGAGCAAGAAGAAAGTCAATATTTTGTAACCTAGTCACTTAAGTGATATCACACGACTTTTGCTATATTCTATTCATTAGAAACAAGTCACTAACTCGATGCAGCCCAAACGCAAGTGGAGGTGATCGCACAAAGGTGTGATATTATACAGGAGGTAGACATCATTCCCGACCTTCTTGGTATGTTATAGGAATTCAACAGATGACAATAAAAACTGCGGTTATTATCTACCAGAAACCAGGATGCAAAGACAAAAACCACATAACCCCTATTTCTAAGTAACCAAAAAGAGAGCAAATAGCAATGCAGAACAGAATATTAACAAGCTATATATCAGCAAAAGAGAGTGATTTGGTATTTGGGGGGGTCATAAAAGGGTTCATGGAAATGGCATTTGAGATGGTTTAGAACAGCGGTTCTCG
Organism: Hipposideros armiger; assembly: GCF_001890085.2. Taxonomy (NCBI): domain Eukaryota; kingdom Metazoa; phylum Chordata; class Mammalia; order Chiroptera; family Hipposideridae; genus Hipposideros; species Hipposideros armiger. The sequence continues at coordinate 506,181 of NW_017731867.1, read as the reverse complement.
ACCTTCCTAATGCTGCGACCCCTTAATACAGTTCCTCATGTTGTGGTAACTCCCAACTATAAAATTATTTTCATTGTTACTCTATAACTGTAATTTTGCTACTGTTATGAATCGTAATGTAAATATCTTTTTGTTTTCTGATGGTCTTAGGTGACCCCTGTGAAAGGGCTGTTCGACCCTCAAAGGGGTCACGACCCACAGGTTGAGAACCACTGGTTTAGAAGAAGCGAATTGGGTGTCTGAGAGATAAGATATAAAAGCAATATGTGTAGTTACAGCCAGTATGAAAGAGTACGGAGCATACAGAAAACCTCAAATAATTTGGTTTGTCTAGACCACAGGACTTTCTAAAACTCCCTCCTTCACCATCTTGGTCTTTCAAGATTCAGGTGTAGCATCTTCTTGTCTATGGATTCTTTCTTAATAAATATCACTCAGAAAAATCACCTATTCCTTCTCTCATGCTCCTACTGTACTGAATATAAACCCCAAACGCATAGTCTCTACCACTTTTTTAAACTTTTGTTTCGATACTTGTCTTTCCTCTCTACTAGCTCATAAATTTCATGAGTTCAGTGACTATGCCTTATTCTTCATTATATTTAAAATAATAAATATTAAGTAACTGTAATAAATATTTCTTGAAGGAATGAATAAATGAATGGTGAGGCAATGATAGACTAGAATTCTGAGTGAGGTTGCTAAGCTAAGGATTTTAGATATTTTCCTGCTGGTCACAGAGAAGCCTGGTCAGAGAGGAGGATGAATTGAGGAACAAAAGAATGGAGTTTAGGGCATCATAACTGTCCAACACAAAAGTTAGAGGAAAATGTTGGAGATTGAGGAAAATAGACATATTCAAGATATGACTTAGGATGGACAAATCTTGGGAGTTGTCTGGTAATGAACATAATTTAAATTCCTAATAGAGGAGAATATTTGGATGACTGTTCCACACTGAGCATGTTGAGGTTGAAGTTTCTATAGAGATCTTGTCAATAAGAAGTTATAAATATTTTATAGAAAGTTAGGAGAGTGGTTAGTGTTGGAGAGAGAAATTTGGGAAGATAGATGAAATCAAACCTGTAAAGATGATTGAAATCAGCAAAGAAAGTATGTATAATGAGAAGAGAAGGCAGTCAAACATAAACCCATAGAGGAATATAAACATATAGGGGTGAAAGGAGAAAACAAAGCTAAAAGAGTAGATTAGGAAAGAAAAATCAGAAAAAGAAGAAAGCTGAGAAAAGTTTCTATAATTGAAGCTAAGCAAGTTTCAGGAAGGGGAACCAAAATAAAAAATTTAAAAAAAGAAATAAAATAATATGAGTTTTGAACAATATCTCCTAAAATTAGCAGTTAAGAAGTTTGTAGTGGCCTCTGTTGCTTCAGTGTTTTTTTTTGTTTTGTTTTTTTTGTTTTTTTGGGGGTTTTTTGTAGTTGCAAGGGAGAAGAAGCCAGATTAAAATGTAATAAAGAGTTGCTCAGAAAAGGAGGATTCTGTGTATATGTGTGTTTAAAGAATACTGTGACCTGAATGATGAAGATAGGGTAGATAGCAAAAGATCAGGCAGGGCCAAATGTGGAACATTTTTATATATGAGAGACTTGACCATAACTATGGCCTGAGAGAAAAAGCAAGCAGGGAACAAGAGATTGAAAATACAAGATAAACATAGGATTATTTATGGAGCAAGTTTTATGAGACAATGGAGCAGAATAAGTGGAGAGAATGGTGACAAAGTTCTGAACTTCCCCACATGCCTAAAAAGATAGGGAAGAAAATTATACAGTCAAATTTGGTTATGAATTAGTTATAAAATATGACTCTGTGATTGTTTAGGACACCAATATGGAGCCATGGTTCATTTTTTTTTCCCCAGTAAAGATTTACTGAGACTGTGCTGTGTGACTAGCATTGGGACAGAAGTTTTCACATTTATGCCATCATTTATTCTGAAGATAGATTTTTTGATCCCAAAGACAGGTGTAACAATGAGACTGGAAAGCCAATGTAGGGATAATGTTTTAGAGGAAAAGACCTCAGAATTTCTTAAGATGACACCATCCAGAGCTGCTCCTTGGCCTATGGGTAGATGGGCCTGTCTTTCCACCTTAGGAAATGATACACCCTGTGTGATTTGTGTATGTGTAAGTGTGATGGTGGTGGATGATTGCATAGAACGCTCATGTTTTGTAGCCTCTAAGTCACCATCATAGCCTTTGTTTTAAAGGTTTAGACTTCTCAGCTTTGGAAGATCAAGGTTTCTGTTTTGTCAGGCGGGTCTTAGGGAGCCATTCCTACTGGCAAGTTTCATTAGAAAGCATACCCATAGACATCTATAATGAACAATACATGTACCATGAAGGTGAGGACCAAGCCTTCTTATTCTAGGATTAATATTTCTCCCAAGAGGCCATGGTCATCTACATATTATTTATTTTGAGCATGAAACCAGAAAAATCTAGTTTGTATGGAGAATTTCATTCTGATAGTGTTGGGACAGTAAGAGACATTTATGGATTTTCTCATTCTACTCTTTTGAAAGAAATTATACCCTGACATTAGATGGGAATCTTATATCCTAAGTGGTCTTTGGGCTAATATAAGTTCTTCTCATTAAAATGTTTACTTTTCAATGATCTGTGTAAAATAAAGAATTTGTTTTAGTTTACTGAACCTGAGCCTTACCCAGCCATATTTATGTAGTGGTTGGTCTATAGTCTTGTTTTAATATCAATAAAAGAGTGTTTTGTTAGACCTTTTGCCTTTTCTACTTTTCTCCTCTGTTTATTTGTCCCTTTGTTGTCAGCAGGCATTCTCATTTATTTATTACATTTAATTCCACTGGCTTCATCCCTGTTGCAAACTAAATGTTTAACCACTGGGGTGGGGGGAAGGATTTCGTCTATTCACTTGGGTAAATGGCTAATGTTAGGGACTTACATGCCTAACTTAAAAGGGGTAAGGGAGGGGGAGAAAAAAATTTCTATGGGAAGAATAAATGAGTTTCTTTAGGAAAACAAATGGGTTCTCAGAGAAACAAATAGGAGACAAGAAAGTTTGTGATAATGTTTGTTTATGCAGGTGCAAGTGGTCTTTTTCCTTTCTCTTCATAGCCATAAAAATCCCTCCAGAGAAGGGATTTATGATAGTTTAATTCTTTTGGGAGACTCTGTCTTTAGGCAGATAAGGAGAGTTCAGAAAAAGATTCTTCACATTGGTATATTCTGAATACCTTAATTTCTCCTGTCTTAAATATTCCTGTAAGTTTCACAAACAAGAGGCTGAGTTTGATTGCCCTGTATCCCACCAAATTAGTCTCTCAGTCCTAGGAATAAGTCAGTCCAGTTAAATAATCGTGTGTCATTTCAAGAGGCAATGGTGGAGGTAGGGGCAGGACACCCCCAAAGTTAGGCCTTACATAGTACAAGCAGTCAGGCATTTAATGAGAGACATTTTTATGGAGACAAAAGAAAAATAAAGATTAATGGTTGGAATAGATTATAAATCCAGTTATTTTTTAGGTCCTTTTGAAATGTCTCTAGACAGTGGAGTGAGGATGATAGTGTTACAGTCATGTTTATTTTCTAGAGCAGAGCATGAAAAATGCAGGTGTTCTAGTGAACTTTCCTAGTGGCTCATACTGTTATGGTGTTAAATCCTTTGTAGTTATATTAAGTTGTCTAACTTCAGCTTAGAGGGCTTTGGGAAAAGGGTAGTTTTAGTCCTAAGTGATGCTAAATCAAGAGGGTGGGAGAACAATTAGAAACATTAAATACTGACAAAATATGTAAGATGGCAGGGTCCAGTTTACAAAGAGATGAAAGTAGCTCAAAGACAATGAACAGAACTAGAATCTGGGGAAAATAAATAAACAAATCAATAAAAAGAACAAGAATCTGATAACCCCCAAGGGAGAATTATAGATTTGCATTAAAACATATTTTTTTCTCCATAATTGTTCCCATTGTTTAAAAAGATAATCAAGGTAGGCTTACTGTTGTTTACATACTAATTCTAGTCTCACTATATATTTGGCCTGATCATTTACATTAAGTACAGAAAGAATGGTAATTGACCACATAGGATTTTGAAGTTTGCTTTGCTAGAACTTTTGTAAGTAATCTCAGATAGGGTTTTTAAAGGTCTCTTGAGGCTAAGAAGCCAAGTCAAGAATTTGCCATTAGACATCAACTGTAGTACCTATAGATTTGGGTGAATTCTTTTCTTCTCAAGGTCCTCAAAACATCGTAAATTTCTTAAGCATGTCAGGAAGTGACCTTCCTTACTCATGTGCAAGCCTTAGAATCCTATAAGCCTAGTACAAGGCCAGTTATTCCAAGAAGACATTGAAAGCATTGGCTCCGTAAAGTCAAGCTTAGTTCCTTAAACTGTCTGCTCATATGTGATTCTATGCACATCCTTTTCAAATATGACATTCCAGCCAAAGCCCATGATGGCAATGAACTAACCCATTATATTTTATCTTTGTTTCCATTCATTTCTTGTCTTACTTTTAACATGGTTTCAATGAAAGCAGAGATGCAACAATGTATTTTAATTTTTTCACTTAACAGTTTCTGATAAATTTTTATATACATTAGAACCATGTTACCCATGTTACCCTTTTTAAAGTCACTATGCAATGTTGTCATTATAAATCAAGCAAGGGGAATCACTCAGTCATTTGTATGGCAAGGTGGAAGCTCATACTTTTAGATCATAAATTAATGACTAAGTTAATCTTCCTTTTTCTTTTTTAATTAAGAAAAGTCAACTAAGCATAAATGTTGACTCAATAGATGATGGTACGGAAAGCAGCATATAGATAATATAATGTTACACAAATTACTTATTCTATATCTCTCTGTGAAGAGTAAAGAGGGAATCAAGGTGATTATTTGAAATATATAGGCTTAAAGCCTAAGCAAACCATGTTTATCTCAAATAAACACATTTATGAATTTTTGCATAAATTATCTGCTTAGTTGCTTCTATGATCTACTTAGCTTTTAAAAATTTTACCTAAACTCTCTTTGTTTCAGTCATTAAAAATGATAATCTTTCTCTTCCCTATTTTATACATGTAAATACTGAGAAGATAAGTGACAAAGAGTGACTACTAAGTTCTGCATAGGAGGTACTGGGAATAAAGGCAAAACACAAAAATAAAACTTCAAACAGCTCACATTATTTTGGGTGAAAATTTTCCTGTTGCTCTTGGTCAATATTTCTTAGTTTTGGGACAAACCTTAGGGAATCGGCATCCTAAATTATTTCTATAGTGTGTAAATTTATCTGCTGTTCCTACGAATAAGTTATTTATTTTTAGAAAAAAAAATCAATGTTCAAGTTGAGGCTTTATCAGGTTAAAAGGCAGCTTAAATCCAGCGATGAAAGTGCCATCTCGCATTTGCACTCTCTATGTGTTTGAACCTCTAGAAATCTTTGCTTTTTTCCTCATCTTCCTGCTGGTTTTATGGTCAAAGAAAAAAGTTGTGTAATGCTTATTGTCTAAATGCCAAACGTTAATTGAATCATTAAATGTGTACAGACACTAAAGAAAAGGAATAAGAAGGAGGCATTTCATTCCTCTCAAAGAATGAAATAGCTCGCACTCCATTCATTTGGTATTCTGCTCCATTTGACAAGTACTTCCCCCACCCCCTCCTTTCACTGTTTATGTTCAAACATCTAAATTGATTTATCACATTGCCTTTGGAGGCTACCTGTGAGAATAGGGATTTGCATTAAGTTTCAAAGATTACAGCTTCTTGTTATTGAAAACATTCATGCTACTACAAAATGCCACAATCTATGTAAAAATATACAAGTGCACTTGAAATCTAAGTTCTTAAATAAGAAGGAAGACATCTTGTCATACTCATCATACTCCCTATACTTACTCAGTCTAGAAACTTGCAGACAATTTTCTTGGCAAGTAACCAAATAACTACCACAGTACAACAAAACCTCATAATTTACCCTCCTTTGATTAAAAAATGGAAAAGAACCTTAAAGAGCTGAAGTTTAATTTAGAGTCATTGGTTTTGTATTACAAACTTGTAAGAGTTTACAAGGTACGAGTGAGAGTTAAGTGGACAATATTTTCAGAGGACTTTTATAAAATTTCTAAGAAAATGAAATAGTGTACACTATTTTAAAAGATTTGTTATTCTGACCTGCTCATTAGTTGGGAGTAGACATCTCCTCTAAGCCAGTGCTTTTCAGTTCATATTATGAAGAATTTTAGTGTACATTCCATCTTCTGCCAGGGATGTCTTTCCCCAGATATGCACATGAGTTGCTTCTTTATTTTCCTTTAAGTCTCCACCCAAATACCACCCAGATAAAATAGCATCCTTGTTGTCCCCAGGGCACATTCTAGCTCTCATGTGTCTTATTATTTTTTTTCTCTTTAACTCTCACCATTCATTTGACATACTGTGTATTTATTTGTTTATCGTCTCTCACCTTCCACTAAAATGTAAGCTTTATGAAAGTAGGGACTGTTTTGTTCATTCTTTGTTCCCAGTGCCTATAATAGCTCCTGGCACATAGAAGGTACACAATAACTAAAAGACATAAATTGATAAATAACTGGCAGAACATTAACAGAATCAGAGAAAGGTTCCTTTCTATTTGTGCCTGATGTTCTCAAATCTATTTGTTGTTTGTTTTTAGCTGGGTTTGAAATGTGGGCATTCAGCCAGGAGGCTGCATGCTGACTAATGAGATAGAGTTAGAGATCTAGTCCAGCAATATTCATGCATTCTATATGCATTCATTTTTCTCTAGTGACAATTTAATATATTTTGGTGAAGATATTCCCAAGATAATGAATGCATGTCGAGTGAGCATTGAAAATGATAAGTCTTTTTTTCATTATTGAAGACAAATACAGGTGTGTAATATATGCAGAACATTGAAAGTAGAAAAAAGAAAATAAGAGAATCCTAAGTAATGAAAACAAATTAAAGCTCTCTTGTAATGAAAAGGGATGCCAAACTGAAAACATAAATCTGTAGACTCAGCAAGGATTTATACTGATGCGGAGTGAGTGGACCAATGGCTTTCATGATGTGATTCATTTTGAAAAAAATGTCATTTTCACTGCCAAGTAGAGTTCATGGTTTAGTGAAAATTTTATCTTCAGTCTAATCACATGAGCCAAATTCTTGTGCCATATATTCTGATATGAGGGATGAACTAATTCCTAAGCTTATTTGTGAGATTCTAGGAATAATATCAAGGAGGGGTGATCACAACTTAGGTGAGATCTTTGTATATTTGCATAAGCCTTTATGCTGTACACTAGAACTTCTGTGTAACATGACATTAATATAATAAAGATCACTTAATTTAAGAGTGCTTTAGACTCTGTCCAAATGACAAAGATGTCAACTCACTTATAAGGCAGCCCTGGTGGCCAGACCACAAAGCATGTGATCATGAATAGCAAGAGAGGGGAGAATCTACATAGGTCATTTTCTACCAAGACCAAATGTGAATAATCGAGAGAGATACCACCAGGTTTGAAGATTGGGCTTTAAAGAACAAATATCTTTGATCAATTTTTAAAAATTGATCATGTTGCAGTACATGAAATTAGAGCATCTTCTCTAATACTGGTTATATAGCAGCAAAATTAAGGCAAGTAGCTCACACAGTTTGTACTCAAGGGTACTGATGGTTAAAATGAATCCATCTATTTTATTGGGAGGATGGGGAATATTTTTGGATGGCAGTTAGGCAGTAGTAGCTAACACAAATAATACTCATAGCATAGGTCATCCTACATTGGTCTGCTATATATTGGGTTCCACGTATTATATGGTAAAATTTGATCAGTCTTTTCCCCAAATTAGGGATTGAGCTATTTAATTCAGTCACTAACAAATTGATTTCCAATTCTGGTTGGAGTAGGTGAATATTCATAGAAGTAGAGGAGAAAAACTGGAAGTCGAAGAGTAGATATAAAGACAGATGCATAAGACTGCATAATGGTGGTTGTCGTAGAGCTGAGATTTAGATCAGGAATTGGATTGCTTAGTACTGTTCCAGATGACAACAGTCACTTAGATGGTCTGTTGAAAAATTGTCTACTCTATCATCTGAGGGGAAGGACTAAAAACCACAAAGTTGACTCAGCAGGTTTTGCAAAACTCAGTAGGCGAAGTGATCACACTCAGGAGGAATATATTTTAAGTTTAACAAGATTGCTATAAATCAAGATGTCACCCCGTTTAGAGATCCTCTATAAGGTGTATCTGCCTGAAAGTCTCTCAATTATTTTTTGTAGATTTACCCAGGTTTTGATTGTTTGCTTGTTTACAGAAAATGGTACTAACCGAGGTAGGAAGATGTCACTTATTTTAAGCTCTAGCCAGTATTTAAATTTGCTCTAATCTGAATTCTCCCAAAGTGGTCAACTTCCAAAAGCAAATATAGAGTATGAAATAATAAATCATGATCTGAAATACAATCTACATTTGAAAAGCTTATCAAAAGACTGGAACTTTTGCCAAGATAAATAGAATGTGTTTTCCAATATAATATTTAATCAATATAACAGTCTTTCTTTTTAAGCTAAAAGTAATTTAGATATATTGTTATTGGAATGAACTATGCAGAATGCAGGATAGAAAACAATATATAATTAGGTCTCAAAGAACTTCCAACATAGCTTTCTCTAAAAGTTGCATATGAAAAGAAAATAAATAGCAATATGAAAGGTTGTTTTCTTGAAACACCATCTGTTATTTTTGTTTGAATTAATCTCAGTGTTCTAAAGGTTATAGATACTGTGCAGTAATTATCACCATTATGGAAAATGTGGTATTTATATATATTGTATTTTCCCAATTATGCAAGTATAGAATTCCAAAGGGGTCGCTTTTATCAGAGGTGTGGCTAAATTTCTTGCTTGCACTATAGTATCAGCAAAGTAATATTGCCTTGTCAATTTGCTTGCTCTGAAATACAAATAAAATAGGATCTTGGTTTGCATATTTTCCACTTAATTATTGTTTTCTTTATGTCACATATATGGAGACTTTTAAGAAAGTGATCATCAAATTGTTATCAAATATCTACAAATTCTATTTATTTTTCTCCCTTAAGGAAATGAGTTTTCTTATAATTAATAAGAAAATTAGATTCCATTCCCTAAAGGTAGGCCAACAAATTTCAGGTACATTTATATGCTGTATAAATATCAATAAATGTTTTGTATACACTTTTTCCCCCTTTGGGAATAGCGGTCCAGAAATATTTAATTATATCATAGACATGTGGTTACAGATATTTTATATGAAGGTTATATCTGTTCTTTAACTTATAATTAAAATGACAAATTAATGATTTATGTTTCTCAAGCATTGCCCTTGTAATGTTAAAAAGAATTAAACTTGAAACAAACCAAAAAAGAAGACAAAGTATTGTTTATACATAGGCCAAAGCTACTCAAATTAAGGCTTTTACCATGACTATAAATTCCAAGAAAGTAAAGAGAATTGAAAATTCACAAGACTCTCTAGGGTCCAGCAGTGGTCTGGTCATGAGCTTCAATAGGGTCAGTGTTATGTCACTGGTTGCTCTGGTTAGTGCCAGGGATTGCCACCTGGTTAATTCATCTAATGGTAATGATGATAACTAACCTAAGTGTACATTTGGAATGTACTGAATGTGTTATATAAATTAACTCATTCAATTATGACAACAAGCTCCTTATGGTAGATACAATTATTAACTCCATTTCCCAGGTGAGGAAAGTGAAGTAATGCACTCTGTGGTCCTGGGGAAGGAAGTGACAAATCTGAACCCAGGCAACCTGACCTCAAGGTAAGTCTGTGCTCCTTCCTCCTACCCAAAGAAGGCAGTCAGCAGCTGAGACTCATCTTATGACCACTTTAAAGGGCAAACTTCATAAAGGAAGGCCAGTGCACAAGTGAGGGTTCAATCTCTACAATAATCATAGCAAACCCCTAGATGTAACTCGCTCTATGCCAAGCACTTTATATACATCAATTGATTTAATATTCATAACATCCCTAAGAGTAAGTTGCTCTTTCAATTTTTACTTTATAGTTGTGGAAACTGAGACACAAAGAGATGACTAGCTTGCCATGATGGCCTTATAGTGGCAGAGGCAGGTCTTGAACTCAGGCAGTCTGACTCCAGTCCATGTTCTTTGCCATTATTATGGGATATTGTATCATGTTTTGGAAATTTATGACCCTGTATAATTTATGGGAAAAATTCAATTTATGAGAGCCAAATTTAAGAAAAGGGGGAGGAAACATAGAAAGTGTTGTTTAAAACTTAAAATTCAATAAAAAAAGAAGAAATATATCCAAAATATCAATGACAATAATCCATGGGCACTCTACAATTTAATCTACATTTACCCTATTGTTTCAGTTCTTGTTATAGGTTGAACTGTATCTCTCACAAATTCATATGTTGAAGCCCTAACCCCAAGAACCTTGAAATGTGACCTTATTTGAAGACAGGGTCTTTACAGAGGTAATCAAGTTAAAGTAAGCTTTCTGGGTGGACCCTAATTCCAATAGAACTGTTGTACTTGTAAGGAGGGGTAATTTGGACACAGACACATATGGAGGGAAGATAATAGAAAGAGATAGAGAAGATAGATGTTTACCAGCCAACGAGAGATATGTGGAACATGGCTGTTCCTCGAAGCCCTCAGAAGGAACCAACCTTGCTGATAATGTTATTTCAGACTCTAGACCCCAGACCTAAGGCAATACATTTCTATTATTTAAGCCATCCAATTTGTTGTACTTTGTTATAGCAGCTCTAGTAAACTAATATAGTATTATTAGAGTAAAACTAGCAGAAAAGAATTTCAAATAGCTTACCCAAACCATGGATTTAAGGAAAGATATTGGGACATCTCATGGAGTTCAGGAAATTCTGTACAACCAACCATCAACATACAGAGAATGGAGAGCACCAGGAACTCAGACAGCATCTCTAGGTCTCATTCTCTCTGTTTCTTAGGCTACATCATCTCTCATTCTTCTCTCTTTCTCTTGTAGACACTCTTTCTTCACTTTTTCACAAACATAACTCCACCAAAGCCTACAGAGGTACAGGTCTCCACAAGCTAACAAATGCTTACTAATAGGTTTAAATCTCAATCCAGACTCACAGGAGACAATCTGATAGGCCTGATGTAGGTCAAGTGTCTATCCCTATTTCATCAGCTCTGGCCAGGGAAACAGGGCTACATAGGGTTAACATGGCTTTGAGAGAAGGGCCACATTTTGACTTTTATGGACTCTATGAACTTTTGTCTTTATGGGCCCCATCATTAACAAAAATTATTAAAAATTATGTTTTATTATTGTGTTGATGTAAAGATTATTGTTATACATTGAAACATTTCTTTGACATGAACTTTATTATTTTCTTCTGATTAAAAAAAAATTAGACATTTTCATGGTTCTCTAAAAGTACTGTGGGCCTAGGCACTGGGCCTAGTGGGCCTAATATGGTTTTTGTGGTGAAGTGAAATTTTTAGAGAAAGAGGGAATCTGTTTGGAAAGCTACATATTCCTATTTAGCTAAGCTTTTCAAAGCCTTTTCCTATCACTTTTTCAATGAATCACTTTTAAACTGTGTTGCTTTTGATGATGATACAAGTAATATTAACACTAAGAGGATATTTTTCTTTGTACATTCCTTCATCTAAATGCCTTTCAGAAATTTTAATTAAAAGTTGTTGAGTTCTGGGCCAGCTGAGTGGCTCAGTTGGTTTAGAGCTCGCTCAAAGGTTTGAGCTCTGAGCAACAGCAGTTCGAGTCTGGCCTGAGCTGAGCTTCCACTGAGCTGCCAACAGGTGGCAGGATGGCTCAGCTAAAAAAAAAAAAAAGTTGTTGAGTTCTGCCTTTTGATTCCCATATGGCAGGGGTGTCAAACTGGTGGCCCGCGGACCGCATGCGGCCCTCAAGGTAATTTTTTGTGGCCCATGATGCTCTGAAATAAAATGAAAATAGAAAAAATTGTTATGAAGAAAATAGCACTTAGGGGAGATCGAGGCAATACTGTACACACAATTCCCTCGTTAACCCTTTAACTACTGAAGACGAGTATACACGTGGCCCAGTGCCTTTCCTGGGGGCCTGTGGGAGTGTATAAACACGCTGACTCAGTTCCGGCGATGTTTGCTGGATATGTCTGCCACTCTCAGTGTCATGTAATGCAAACAGATCCCAATAGCGAAAAGGTTAAAAAGAGCACTCGGGTAAAAAAAGAATAATTTTAGTTTTATAAATACATTAAATAAAATAAATGTTTAAATAAAAGCAATTATATAGTGTTTTAATTATCCTATACATATTCCTGAATCCTCACTTCAGAATATAAATTTAACAAAATTTGTAAATGTGATGTGGCCCACGTGAATCTTGCCTGTTGCACCAAATGGCCTGTGTTTTAGTTGAGTTTGACACCCCTGCCATATGGTATGGTTTCAAGGGTATAGAATAACCTGGATGCTTGTGATGGAAAGGACTTGGGATAAACTATTTAAGCTCTTGGACATAGCTGTATTTTCAAATGCTTTCTTTAATACATAAGGTTACATTTTATCAACTATATCCATGATAACATCTCACTGAAGCATATGCCATTAGTCCATCTTTCATAAGTAAAATAAATCAAGATGTCCATATATTCACTAGGAAATAATATCTTTAACCTTTAAAATGACATTTATTTAATTATGGGTCAAATTGAACAACTGTAAAGGTGTATTTTCTGTGCTAGAGGCATGAAGGGACTCCTAAGACTTATTCAAGTTCTCTATTATGTGCCACTCCTGAGTCCTTTCATGTGATAGAAATGAAATAACAAAGGCAAGATGAGAAGCATGCAATTATTTTCAGAGTTACAAATCTAATAGATTGGACACATAACTAAGTTGAGTATGAACATTACCCCTACGTGACTATTTCATGGAGCTTTCACGTGGGACTACCATCATATGACTTGAAATACCCAGTGAAGCACACCTTTATGAAAAAAAAAATCACAGCTCTTGTAGACTTGTGAGTTATAGAAGTAGCAGTAGTTTCAGAGAAATTGGTTGGCTTATTTTGAGACATCAAAAACTCTGCAAAATGCCACTAAAGCTACATACTGGAGTCATTGCATATGTTAGTAGGTATTGGCTACTCATTGCCTTTTTAGGCTGTAGCACAAATATGCATTGCATTCACCTTGAGAACTACTGTCTTTGAGAGCAAAGAATCACCCCCTATGTCAATGAAATGAGTATGAAAAGGTGGAGCAGAATTACGACTGGCTTGGGGGTTTATTCAATCTGGAAACATGATGAGTATGATGGTTAATTTTATGTGTCAACTTGACTAGGCTACAAAGTACCCAGGTATTTGGTCAAACAATATTTTGGGTGTGTCTGTGAGGGTGTCTTTGGATGAGAGTAACATTTGAATCAGTAGACTGAGTAAAGCAGATTGTCCTCTGTAATGTGGGTGGCTCTCAATCAGTTGAAGGCCTGAATAGAGCAAAAAGGCTAGCCCTTCCTCCTGTAAGAGGGAAGTCTTCCTGCCTGATTGCTTTGAGATGGGACATCAATCTTTTCTGGCCTTTGACTTGGACTAAAACATTGGCTCTCCTTGGGTCTTGAGCCTGCCAGCTTTCAGACTAAAACTTCACCATCAGTTATACCATCAACTGGCCTGGGTCCCCAGCTTGCCAACTTCATATCTTGGGACTTCTCAGCCTCTGTAATCACATGAACCAATTCCTAATAATAAATCTCCTTACACATAGATAGATGCCTGTCTGTCTCTTTACCTACATCCTATTGGTTCTATTTCTCTGGAGAAAGCTAATACAATGAGTACATATTAAGTGAATTCCAGTCTAAATTCCTGCCCTGTAACATATCAAATGTTTACTCTTCATAATTTAACCAAAGCGAAGCTAGCACATTATAGTCTCTCAAAAGGATTTATTGTATGGAAAAATATTGAAATAGCAGTTACAACTTGCATGATCACACATCATTTCAGACCAGAAGCCTTATGTTTCAACCTACTCATCCCACTTTGAAACTGGACTGGATTAGACCTTCCAAACCAGCAAGCCGACTGAACACATCGGTGTGGCACACGAGGTACCATAAAAGTTGAAATTTATATGGCAGCAGAGGGCAGGTGGAGAAGGTGGGGCAGGGATGGGACACCCCACCGGAAGGCCTACACCGGAAGCACCGCCCTTCACGGCCACCGGAAGTGCGCATTGTGCAGCGGAAGTGGGGGGCGAGCGACTGTGTGGCGCACCGGCTTACAGAGATGAACCCGTGTACCAGTGTGAAGCTGGTTACTGAGCGGAATGGAGGCCGATACTGCCGTGGTAGCGAAGGCGGCATGGCGCTCCGAGTGCAGGGACAGTGCCTGGGTCTTCCTGGGAGGGCTTCCTTATGAACTGACTGAAGGAAAGAGCCCCGTGTATTCTTCCGGTATGGGGTAATCTCATGTGAGAACAAAAGACAGGGAAGTCTAAAGGATTCTGTTGTATCTGTTCTAAAGACCAGAGGAGTACGATTTTGGCCGTTGACAATTTTAAGGGAATCAAGATCAAGGGAAGGACTATCTGAGTCGGCCACGTATCCTACCACTGCCCCCTCAGGCTTCAAAGGACATGGATGATGCCCCCAGAGAGCTCTGGGAGAAGGGCTGTGGGACTCGGCCTCCTCATTGAGTTCATCTGAAAACTCCCGTGACGAAGCACTCTCCGAGCAACATAAGAAAGAAAAACGGAAAGGAAGACCAAAGAGAAGACTGCTGTACGAATTGAAGACGAGGAGAGACAGACAGAGCAGCCATTGTTCCTGCCGGCAAGAGGCCAGATTAAGATGGAGGACACCCCAGGCTCCAGTAAACATGCCAAAGTGAAGTCAGAGCCTAGAGAGGGCCAGAAGCATTAACCCAGCTGCCCTGAGGCCAGGACAGCGGCTGCGGGGCACAGCTTCCGGGTGCAGAAGGACCTGCACAGCCGGCTTAGGAAAGCGAGCCCAGGTTTTGAGCACAGGCCTCTATCAGAGCCAGAGGGAGCACAGAAGAGGAGAGCAGGGATAGGACAGCAGTTGAAGCTGAGACACATTTTAGCTGATCTGAAGACGCAGCCACACACTTTCTCCAATTGCAGTGACCACAGGCCAGACCAACACTGCAGCCTGCTCACATTTTGAAATGAAATGTAATACTTCCAATTCTATGGGTGGAACTTGTTATTAATTTAATGCTTTCTGTAAATAAAGTATTTGGGACAGAATTTCCTTAACATTTGAATACTTTTTTCTATAACTACTCAAAACTTTACAACAGCTGAAATTACAGAATTCATATGGCTTCTTTTGTAAGCTGCTGCTTGAGATTTTGATGCCTAAGATTTTAAGAGTAACACTCTGTAGTGGTTCATTATGTAGCAACTCCCCTCCATAATAGTCTGCTTAAATATTACCATTTTCTATGTAACAGGATGAGTAAAAGGTTAGAAGCACTCAAATAGATGATATCTATAGTCTTTTATAGTTCTAAGCTTCTCAGGCTACTCTGGGAGAATTTCAGCCAACATAGAGGGAATTTACTGGTATCATAGTTATTCTAGTAAGCAGTAAAATATATTTAAAAATTTAGGTTCCTGCTCCTATACGATTTTACGTATCAGTAGTAATGGAAGTTTTGTTTTCTTTTGTCACTGTGACTTTAGCTAATGATAAAGGGCAAAAAATATTATATGGAAAGTAGTACCAATTGAGATATGTAACTAATCCTGGTAGATTAAAAAGAGAGTGTCTCTGATAGCACATTCTTGCTATTCTCTCTCTCTCTCTCTCTCTCTCTCTCTCTCTCTGGATATTATATATATATATATATATATATATATATATATATATATATATATATTTGTTGGAAAAGTCATGACTCATTTTTGCAATGAAAAACAAAAAATAT